>NW_025727634.1:5000-10000 GCF_021461385.2 Schistocerca piceifrons
CGCACTCGTAAAGTGCAATCCACCCCTATAACTTGCGTTTCATGAAGAGTTATTTCCAATATGCGACATTCCCGCTGTCCCTATACATGAGCCGCGACCTGTACCACTTACGAGCGAGAGACGCGATCGCGTTGCTCACTGTACGGCGTCCGATACCGAGCCATCAGCATGTCGGTCCCCATGCGCGTTGCACTCGCACTCGCAGTCGCAAAAACGTGGGGCAAATATATTACGCGGAAGAGCTATAACAGACCGAGCCCCACTGCATGGGGAGAGTCTTTGTCACTAATGTACACAGATGGAACATTTTGGACTGGAACCAGATTACCCGTACACACGGCGCTGATTAGTAATCAATGCAGAGCCATCAAACTACAGCAAATATACACAACTGTCCGTATACATGCTGAAAGAGTCTGCCCACAATGGGAACCACACGTCAGCCAGACACTCTGATCACGCACCACTCTCTGCTTCTAACGGGCGCACATACAATATGTAAGCACCAGCATGGAACAACATCCAGTGCATCTTCTCCGCCACATTACACAATCCACACTATCACAACCAGACCAGGAGGTCCATGCGGAAAATACAATATCCCAGCCTTTCGACATCCACCATTGCGCAGACCAGGCACCAACACCCACACATGTCCTATACAACGGTGCACCCAACATCACAATAGTACCTCCTGTCACAGCGCACAAACAATGACATGAGTCAAAGACACAGGTCTCACACAAGCATAGAATTGGAGCGCCGCCTCTAATAAGCCAAAGGTGCATCCTGACGTGACAAATCTGATCATGTCACAAGCATTCACTTACTATAATCACTATCAAGGAACCTGCCGCCCCCGCCCCCCCCCCCTACACCTTTCCTTACAACAACGTGTAACCTAACCTAACCTAACCTATGTTGTACCTTAACCTAACCTATGTTGTACCTTAACCTAACCTATGTTGTACCTTAACCTAACCTATGTTGTACCTTAACCTAACCTATGTTGTACCTTAACCTAACCTATGTTGTACCTTAACCTAACCTATGTTGTACCTTAACCTAACCTATGTTGTACCTTAACCTAACCTATGTTGTACCTTAACCTAACCTATGTTGTACCTTAACCTAACCTATGTTGTACCTTAACCTAACCCATGTTGTACCTTAACCTAACCCATGTTGTACCTTAACCTAACCCATGTTGTACCTTAACCTAACCCATGTTGTACCTTAACCTAACCCATGTTGTACCTTAACCTAACCCATGTTGTACCTTAACCTAACCCATGTTGTACCTTAACCTAACCCATGTTGTACCTTAACCTAACCCATGTTGTACCTTAACCTAACCCATGTTGTGCCTTAACCTAACCCATGTTGTGCCTTAACCTAACCCATGTTGTGCCTTAACCTAACCCATGTTGTGCCTTAACCTAACCCATGTTGTGCCCTAACCTAACCCATGTTGTGCCCTAACCTAACCCATGTTGTGCCCTAACCTAACCCATGTTGTGCCCTAACCTAACCCATGTTGTCCCCTAACCTAACCCATGTTGTCCCCTAACCTAACCCATGTTGTCCCCTAACCTAACCCATGTTGTGCCCTAACGTAACCCATGTTGTGCCTTAACGTAACCCATGTTGTGCCTTAACGTAACCCATGTTGTGCCTTAACGTAACCCACGTTGTCCGCTAACGTAACCCACGTTGTCCGCTAACGTAACCCACGTTGTCGCCTAAACCTGCTCTGTAATTGTTATACGACTCGTTCAATTAGTGTAGTGTTGCCCACCCGCAACCCTCGCAATATAGTTCGCTACTCGCACTGCCCGCTCCCCTGTGTATCGCTTCATGTTAAACACCTTGCAAGTCTTGCTGACTTTCCACATGCTCCTGCTGTACACTGTAATGTGGATGGCAGCAGGACGTACATGCCGCCCCCCCCCCCCCCACCCCTCCCCACGTCCCCACGTCCCCACCTTGCCCCCTGCCTTCGCAAGCTGGTTGGTGACAAGTTTGCATGTTCAATGCCCTTCGCATGCGACGTACGCAGGCTACGTTGTGGTGCGGCCTGTGTCAACTGTCCGCTGATGTCGTACGCGTGAACCACAATCTGTACTGCACATTCGTCCTTATGTACTGAATGATACATCGTGGCACATGTGTGACCGTACAACGACTGCGCCCAAAAACGGCGGACCATACAGTGCAAATATTGTGCACGCAGCTACGTGTCGTCTCCCTATGAGAGCTGGATTGCAGTGTGGTACGCCATAGAGACGTGTGGGAGGAACGGACGCCGTGGATGGCGATCAGCATGAGCTGTGTGTTGATGTATTCGGACCTAGTCGTCTCTCCTCAAACACCGTGATAGCATGGTGCACCGCGTTCCATATCTGCGACATGCTACAGAGGCCGGTTGACAGTCGTTCGAGCAATGGACATCGCATACGTACGGGGGCCACCTTCCACGTATTGTCTAGGCGTGCACATTTTGTTGCGTGTATGTGGGCAGACGTAGTGTGGCGTGACACCTGACACAGGCATGCAATAATCGTTGAAGTTGCTAATGGCGATGGACGCCTACGTTTTCTGGTGAAGTTACGCAAATGAAGAAATGGTAACCCGTTGTGGTGCGGTTGTTCTCGCTAGGGGTGAATCGGTGATGGCGACGATAGGTTGAGGTACTAACCGGTTGTTCCAGCGATACCCACCATGCCGATGAAACTGAACGGCATCTGGGTGTGAAGCGATACGCGGTGGTGGCTGGGTGGGACCGTCCCCGGCCGGTGAGGGGGCGCCTCCCGGCGTGCTGGCCGCGCGGTGCGTGGGCGCACGCGCTACAGCCGGCTGGTGGGGGCGGCCAGTGGCAGGCGCGCCGGCCGACGGACGCGGCAGGCGTCGCAGCTGCGCGCCGGCGCACCCTGCGCGCGGCGCCGTGCGGCCAAAGTAGGTCCTCGCGGGCCCGGTGCGAAGCGCGGTGGACATCTTCAGTGTGCTGGTCCGATTGAGGACTGTGTGCGTTGAGGATGCGCCGCCGCCCGGCGCTCGGCGCCGCGACGCCGTCTGCTGCTCGGTCGCCCCAGCGGTTCTCGCTGGTGGTTTGTATCGCAGCTGTGCGGATGTGTTGGCGCGTGCGCTGTGCTGGGAGAGTTCGCTTCGGCACCCAAGTGGGGCTTTTGTCCTTCTGTGGCGCTGGCGTTGGAGCTGCCGGTCACCGTAGGTGGCGCGTGTTGTCTCCCGCCGGCAATGCCACGACAGCACGCTCCCGGGCCTCTGTCGGCAGCGGCAAGCTCAGTTGGGAGCACGGGTGGTCGCACCGAAAGCGTCTACTCGCCTAACTCCGGGCGATTGCGCCTCTCTCGAACCCGACCAAGTACTTGGGACGGCGCTGCGCGCCGCCGGGACCTGAGAGGGTTTCGAGGTGTATTGTGCAGGGGAGCTCAGCCTCCTCCTGTTTGCAGAATGATTGAGCGGACGCTTGCGTGTTCGCGCGGGCCCCCGGGACACACTCCCGGGCGGCCGGCTGCTCAGCTCTAGTTGGCGCAGCTCCCTGGTTGATCCTGCCAGTAGTCATATGCTTGTCTCAAAGATTAAGCCATGCATGTCTCAGTACAAGCCGCATTAAGGTGAAACCGCGAATGGCTCATTAAATCAGTTATGGTTCCTTAGATCGTACCCACGTTACTTGGATAACTGTGGTAATTCTAGAGCTAATACATGCAAACAGAGTCCCGACCAGAGATGGAAGGGACGCTTTTATTAGATCAAAACCAATCGGTCGGCTCGTCCGGTCCGTTTGCCTTGGTGACTCTGAATAACTTTGGGCTGATCGCACGGTCCTCGTACCGGCGACGCATCTTTCAAATGTCTGCCTTATCAACTGTCGATGGTAGGTTCTGCGCCTACCATGGTTGTAACGGGTAACGGGGAATCAGGGTTCGATTCCGGAGAGGGAGCCTGAGAAACGGCTACCACATCCAAGGAAGGCAGCAGGCGCGCAAATTACCCACTCCCGGCACGGGGAGGTAGTGACGAAAAATAACGATACGGGACTCATCCGAGGCCCCGTAATCGGAATGAGTACACTTTAAATCCTTTAACGAGTATCTATTGGAGGGCAAGTCTGGTGCCAGCAGCCGCGGTAATTCCAGCTCCAATAGCGTATATTAAAGTTGTTGCGGTTAAAAAGCTCGTAGTTGGATTTGTGTCCCACGCTGTTGGTTCACCGCCCGTCGGTGTTTAACTGGCATGTATCGTGGGACGTCCTGCCGGTGGGGCGAGCCGAAGGCGTGCGACCGCCTCGTGCGTGCTCGTGCGTCCCGAGGCGGACCCCGTTGAAATCCTACCAGGGTGCTCTTTATTGAGTGTCTCGGTGGGCCGGCACGTTTACTTTGAACAAATTAGAGTGCTTAAAGCAGGCAAGCCCGCCTGAATACTGTGTGCATGGAATAATGGAATAGGACCTCGGTTCTATTTTGTTGGTTTTCGGAACCCGAGGTAATGATTAATAGGGACAGGCGGGGGCATTCGTATTGCGACGTTAGAGGTGAAATTCTTGGATCGTCGCAAGACGAACAGAAGCGAAAGCATTTGCCAAGTATGTTTTCATTAATCAAGAACGAAAGTTAGAGGTTCGAAGGCGATCAGATACCGCCCTAGTTCTAACCATAAACGATGCCAGCCAGCGATCCGCCGCAGTTCCTCCGATGACTCGGCGGGCAGCCTCCGGGAAACCAAAGCTTTTGGGTTCCGGGGGAAGTATGGTTGCAAAGCTGAAACTTAAAGGAATTGACGGAAGGGCACCACCAGGAGTGGAGCCTGCGGCTTAATTTGACTCAACACGGGAAACCTCACCAGGCCCGGACACCGGAAGGATTGACAGATTGATAGCTCTTTCTTGATTCGGTGGGTGGTGGTGCATGGCCGTTCTTAGTTGGTGGAGCGATTTGTCTGGTTAATTCCGATAACGAACGAGACTCTAGCCTGCTAAC
>NW_025727634.1:20000-25000 GCF_021461385.2 Schistocerca piceifrons
CACCCACAAAGCCTGCAGCCTCTGTCGACCATAGCACCCAATCTCCAGTGGCTCTGCCGCACGAAGCCGTGGACCGGCAATGACTCCACCCGCACCCGTTCGTGCACCACCCCAACCGCCAAACTCGCACCTCCAGCGGATGAACGGCGGAAGTTTCCCGCACTCGTAAAGTGCAATCCACCCCTATAACTTGCGTTTCATGAAGAGTTATTTCCAATATGCGACATTCCCGCTGTCCCTATACATGAGCCGCGACCTGTACCACTTACGAGCGAGAGACGCGATCGCGTTGCTCACTGTACGGCGTCCGATACCGAGCCATCAGCATGTCGGTCCCCATGCGCGTTGCACTCGCACTCGCAGTCGCAAAAACGTGGGGCAAATATATTACGCGGAAGAGCTATAACAGACCGAGCCCCACTGCATGGGGAGAGTCTTTGTCACTAATGTACACAGATGGAACATTTTGGACTGGAACCAGATTACCCGTACACACGGCGCTGATTAGTAATCAATGCAGAGCCATCAAACTACAGCAAATATACACAACTGTCCGTATACATGCTGAAAGAGTCTGCCCACAATGGGAACCACACGTCAGCCAGACACTCTGATCACGCACCACTCTCTGCTTCTAACGGGCGCACATACAATATGTAAGCACCAGCATGGAACAACATCCAGTGCATCTTCTCCGCCACATTACACAATCCACACTATCACAACCAGACCAGGAGGTCCATGCGGAAAATACAATATCCCAGCCTTTCGACATCCACCATTGCGCAGACCAGGCACCAACACCCACACATGTCCTATACAACGGTGCACCCAACATCACAATAGTACCTCCTGTCACAGCGCACAAACAATGACATGAGTCAAAGACACAGGTCTCACACAAGCATAGAATTGGAGCGCCGCCTCTAATAAGCCAAAGGTGCATCCTGACGTGACAAATCTGATCATGTCACAAGCATTCACTTACTATAATCACTATCAAGGAACCTGCCGCCCCCGCCCCCCCCCCCTACACCTTTCCTTACAACAACGTGTAACCTAACCTAACCTAACCTATGTTGTACCTTAACCTAACCTATGTTGTACCTTAACCTAACCTATGTTGTACCTTAACCTAACCTATGTTGTACCTTAACCTAACCTATGTTGTACCTTAACCTAACCTATGTTGTACCTTAACCTAACCTATGTTGTACCTTAACCTAACCTATGTTGTACCTTAACCTAACCTATGTTGTACCTTAACCTAACCTATGTTGTACCTTAACCTAACCTATGTTGTACCTTAACCTAACCCATGTTGTACCTTAACCTAACCCATGTTGTACCTTAACCTAACCCATGTTGTACCTTAACCTAACCCATGTTGTACCTTAACCTAACCCATGTTGTACCTTAACCTAACCCATGTTGTACCTTAACCTAACCCATGTTGTACCTTAACCTAACCCATGTTGTACCTTAACCTAACCCATGTTGTACCTTAACCTAACCCATGTTGTGCCTTAACCTAACCCATGTTGTGCCTTAACCTAACCCATGTTGTGCCTTAACCTAACCCATGTTGTGCCTTAACCTAACCCATGTTGTGCCCTAACCTAACCCATGTTGTGCCCTAACCTAACCCATGTTGTGCCCTAACCTAACCCATGTTGTGCCCTAACCTAACCCATGTTGTCCCCTAACCTAACCCATGTTGTCCCCTAACCTAACCCATGTTGTCCCCTAACCTAACCCATGTTGTGCCCTAACGTAACCCATGTTGTGCCTTAACGTAACCCATGTTGTGCCTTAACGTAACCCATGTTGTGCCTTAACGTAACCCACGTTGTCCGCTAACGTAACCCACGTTGTCCGCTAACGTAACCCACGTTGTCGCCTAAACCTGCTCTGTAATTGTTATACGACTCGTTCAATTAGTGTAGTGTTGCCCACCCGCAACCCTCGCAATATAGTTCGCTACTCGCACTGCCCGCTCCCCTGTGTATCGCTTCATGTTAAACACCTTGCAAGTCTTGCTGACTTTCCACATGCTCCTGCTGTACACTGTAATGTGGATGGCAGCAGGACGTACATGCCGCCCCCCCCCCCCCCCACCCCTCCCCACGTCCCCACGTCCCCACCTTGCCCCCTGCCTTCGCAAGCTGGTTGGTGACAAGTTTGCATGTTCAATGCCCTTCGCATGCGACGTACGCAGGCTACGTTGTGGTGCGGCCTGTGTCAACTGTCCGCTGATGTCGTACGCGTGAACCACAATCTGTACTGCACATTCGTCCTTATGTACTGAATGATACATCGTGGCACATGTGTGACCGTACAACGACTGCGCCCAAAAACGGCGGACCATACAGTGCAAATATTGTGCACGCAGCTACGTGTCGTCTCCCTATGAGAGCTGGATTGCAGTGTGGTACGCCATAGAGACGTGTGGGAGGAACGGACGCCGTGGATGGCGATCAGCATGAGCTGTGTGTTGATGTATTCGGACCTAGTCGTCTCTCCTCAAACACCGTGATAGCATGGTGCACCGCGTTCCATATCTGCGACATGCTACAGAGGCCGGTTGACAGTCGTTCGAGCAATGGACATCGCATACGTACGGGGGCCACCTTCCACGTATTGTCTAGGCGTGCACATTTTGTTGCGTGTATGTGGGCAGACGTAGTGTGGCGTGACACCTGACACAGGCATGCAATAATCGTTGAAGTTGCTAATGGCGATGGACGCCTACGTTTTCTGGTGAAGTTACGCAAATGAAGAAATGGTAACCCGTTGTGGTGCGGTTGTTCTCGCTAGGGGTGAATCGGTGATGGCGACGATAGGTTGAGGTACTAACCGGTTGTTCCAGCGATACCCACCATGCCGATGAAACTGAACGGCATCTGGGTGTGAAGCGATACGCGGTGGTGGCTGGGTGGGACCGTCCCCGGCCGGTGAGGGGGCGCCTCCCGGCGTGCTGGCCGCGCGGTGCGTGGGCGCACGCGCTACAGCCGGCTGGTGGGGGCGGCCAGTGGCAGGCGCGCCGGCCGACGGACGCGGCAGGCGTCGCAGCTGCGCGCCGGCGCACCCTGCGCGCGGCGCCGTGCGGCCAAAGTAGGTCCTCGCGGGCCCGGTGCGAAGCGCGGTGGACATCTTCAGTGTGCTGGTCCGATTGAGGACTGTGTGCGTTGAGGATGCGCCGCCGCCCGGCGCTCGGCGCCGCGACGCCGTCTGCTGCTCGGTCGCCCCAGCGGTTCTCGCTGGTGGTTTGTATCGCAGCTGTGCGGATGTGTTGGCGCGTGCGCTGTGCTGGGAGAGTTCGCTTCGGCACCCAAGTGGGGCTTTTGTCCTTCTGTGGCGCTGGCGTTGGAGCTGCCGGTCACCGTAGGTGGCGCGTGTTGTCTCCCGCCGGCAATGCCACGACAGCACGCTCCCGGGCCTCTGTCGGCAGCGGCAAGCTCAGTTGGGAGCACGGGTGGTCGCACCGAAAGCGTCTACTCGCCTAACTCCGGGCGATTGCGCCTCTCTCGAACCCGACCAAGTACTTGGGACGGCGCTGCGCGCCGCCGGGACCTGAGAGGGTTTCGAGGTGTATTGTGCAGGGGAGCTCAGCCTCCTCCTGTTTGCAGAATGATTGAGCGGACGCTTGCGTGTTCGCGCGGGCCCCCGGGACACACTCCCGGGCGGCCGGCTGCTCAGCTCTAGTTGGCGCAGCTCCCTGGTTGATCCTGCCAGTAGTCATATGCTTGTCTCAAAGATTAAGCCATGCATGTCTCAGTACAAGCCGCATTAAGGTGAAACCGCGAATGGCTCATTAAATCAGTTATGGTTCCTTAGATCGTACCCACGTTACTTGGATAACTGTGGTAATTCTAGAGCTAATACATGCAAACAGAGTCCCGACCAGAGATGGAAGGGACGCTTTTATTAGATCAAAACCAATCGGTCGGCTCGTCCGGTCCGTTTGCCTTGGTGACTCTGAATAACTTTGGGCTGATCGCACGGTCCTCGTACCGGCGACGCATCTTTCAAATGTCTGCCTTATCAACTGTCGATGGTAGGTTCTGCGCCTACCATGGTTGTAACGGGTAACGGGGAATCAGGGTTCGATTCCGGAGAGGGAGCCTGAGAAACGGCTACCACATCCAAGGAAGGCAGCAGGCGCGCAAATTACCCACTCCCGGCACGGGGAGGTAGTGACGAAAAATAACGATACGGGACTCATCCGAGGCCCCGTAATCGGAATGAGTACACTTTAAATCCTTTAACGAGTATCTATTGGAGGGCAAGTCTGGTGCCAGCAGCCGCGGTAATTCCAGCTCCAATAGCGTATATTAAAGTTGTTGCGGTTAAAAAGCTCGTAGTTGGATTTGTGTCCCACGCTGTTGGTTCACCGCCCGTCGGTGTTTAACTGGCATGTATCGTGGGACGTCCTGCCGGTGGGGCGAGCCGAAGGCGTGCGACCGCCTCGTGCGTGCTCGTGCGTCCCGAGGCGGACCCCGTTGAAATCCTACCAGGGTGCTCTTTATTGAGTGTCTCGGTGGGCCGGCACGTTTACTTTGAACAAATTAGAGTGCTTAAAGCAGGCAAGCCCGCCTGAATACTGTGTGCATGGAATAATGGAATAGGACCTCGGTTCTATTTTGTTGGTTTTCGGAACCCGAGGTAATGATTAATAGGGACAGGCGGGGGCATTCGTATTGCGACGTTAGAGGTGAAATTCTTGGATCGTCGCAAGACGAACAGAAGCGAAAGCATTTGCCAAGTATGTTTTCATTAATCAAGAACGAAAGTTAGAGGTTCGAAGGCGATCAGATACCGCCCTAGTTCTAACCATAAACGATGCCAGCCAGCGATCCGCCGCAGTTCCTCCGATGACTCGGCGGGCAGCCTCCGGGAAACCAAAGCTTTTGGGTTCCGGGGGAAGTATGGTTGCAAAGCTGAAACTTAAAGGAATTGACGGAAGGGCACCACCAGGAGTGGAGCCTGCGGCTTAATTT
>NW_025727634.1:32500-35235 GCF_021461385.2 Schistocerca piceifrons
ATGTTGTACCTTAACCTAACCTATGTTGTACCTTAACCTAACCTATGTTGTACCTTAACCTAACCTATGTTGTACCTTAACCTAACCTATGTTGTACCTTAACCTAACCTATGTTGTACCTTAACCTAACCTATGTTGTACCTTAACCTAACCTATGTTGTACCTTAACCTAACCTATGTTGTACCTTAACCTAACCTATGTTGTACCTTAACCTAACCTATGTTGTACCTTAACCTAACCCATGTTGTACCTTAACCTAACCCATGTTGTACCTTAACCTAACCCATGTTGTACCTTAACCTAACCCATGTTGTACCTTAACCTAACCCATGTTGTACCTTAACCTAACCCATGTTGTACCTTAACCTAACCCATGTTGTACCTTAACCTAACCCATGTTGTACCTTAACCTAACCCATGTTGTACCTTAACCTAACCCATGTTGTGCCTTAACCTAACCCATGTTGTGCCTTAACCTAACCCATGTTGTGCCTTAACCTAACCCATGTTGTGCCTTAACCTAACCCATGTTGTGCCCTAACCTAACCCATGTTGTGCCCTAACCTAACCCATGTTGTGCCCTAACCTAACCCATGTTGTGCCCTAACCTAACCCATGTTGTCCCCTAACCTAACCCATGTTGTCCCCTAACCTAACCCATGTTGTCCCCTAACCTAACCCATGTTGTGCCCTAACGTAACCCATGTTGTGCCTTAACGTAACCCATGTTGTGCCTTAACGTAACCCATGTTGTGCCTTAACGTAACCCACGTTGTCCGCTAACGTAACCCACGTTGTCCGCTAACGTAACCCACGTTGTCGCCTAAACCTGCTCTGTAATTGTTATACGACTCGTTCAATTAGTGTAGTGTTGCCCACCCGCAACCCTCGCAATATAGTTCGCTACTCGCACTGCCCGCTCCCCTGTGTATCGCTTCATGTTAAACACCTTGCAAGTCTTGCTGACTTTCCACATGCTCCTGCTGTACACTGTAATGTGGATGGCAGCAGGACGTACATGCCGCCCCCCCCCCCCCCACCCCTCCCCACGTCCCCACGTCCCCACCTTGCCCCCTGCCTTCGCAAGCTGGTTGGTGACAAGTTTGCATGTTCAATGCCCTTCGCATGCGACGTACGCAGGCTACGTTGTGGTGCGGCCTGTGTCAACTGTCCGCTGATGTCGTACGCGTGAACCACAATCTGTACTGCACATTCGTCCTTATGTACTGAATGATACATCGTGGCACATGTGTGACCGTACAACGACTGCGCCCAAAAACGGCGGACCATACAGTGCAAATATTGTGCACGCAGCTACGTGTCGTCTCCCTATGAGAGCTGGATTGCAGTGTGGTACGCCATAGAGACGTGTGGGAGGAACGGACGCCGTGGATGGCGATCAGCATGAGCTGTGTGTTGATGTATTCGGACCTAGTCGTCTCTCCTCAAACACCGTGATAGCATGGTGCACCGCGTTCCATATCTGCGACATGCTACAGAGGCCGGTTGACAGTCGTTCGAGCAATGGACATCGCATACGTACGGGGGCCACCTTCCACGTATTGTCTAGGCGTGCACATTTTGTTGCGTGTATGTGGGCAGACGTAGTGTGGCGTGACACCTGACACAGGCATGCAATAATCGTTGAAGTTGCTAATGGCGATGGACGCCTACGTTTTCTGGTGAAGTTACGCAAATGAAGAAATGGTAACCCGTTGTGGTGCGGTTGTTCTCGCTAGGGGTGAATCGGTGATGGCGACGATAGGTTGAGGTACTAACCGGTTGTTCCAGCGATACCCACCATGCCGATGAAACTGAACGGCATCTGGGTGTGAAGCGATACGCGGTGGTGGCTGGGTGGGACCGTCCCCGGCCGGTGAGGGGGCGCCTCCCGGCGTGCTGGCCGCGCGGTGCGTGGGCGCACGCGCTACAGCCGGCTGGTGGGGGCGGCCAGTGGCAGGCGCGCCGGCCGACGGACGCGGCAGGCGTCGCAGCTGCGCGCCGGCGCACCCTGCGCGCGGCGCCGTGCGGCCAAAGTAGGTCCTCGCGGGCCCGGTGCGAAGCGCGGTGGACATCTTCAGTGTGCTGGTCCGATTGAGGACTGTGTGCGTTGAGGATGCGCCGCCGCCCGGCGCTCGGCGCCGCGACGCCGTCTGCTGCTCGGTCGCCCCAGCGGTTCTCGCTGGTGGTTTGTATCGCAGCTGTGCGGATGTGTTGGCGCGTGCGCTGTGCTGGGAGAGTTCGCTTCGGCACCCAAGTGGGGCTTTTGTCCTTCTGTGGCGCTGGCGTTGGAGCTGCCGGTCACCGTAGGTGGCGCGTGTTGTCTCCCGCCGGCAATGCCACGACAGCACGCTCCCGGGCCTCTGTCGGCAGCGGCAAGCTCAGTTGGGAGCACGGGTGGTCGCACCGAAAGCGTCTACTCGCCTAACTCCGGGCGATTGCGCCTCTCTCGAACCCGACCAAGTACTTGGGACGGCGCTGCGCGCCGCCGGGACCTGAGAGGGTTTCGAGGTGTATTGTGCAGGGGAGCTCAGCCTCCTCCTGTTTGCAGAATGATTGAGCGGACGCTTGCGTGTTCGCGCGGGCCCCCGGGACACACTCCCGGGCGGCCGGCTGCTCAGCTCTAGTTGGCGCAGCTCCCTGGTTGATCCTGCCAGTAGTCATATGCTTGTCTCAAAGATTAAGCCATGCATGTCTCAGTACAAGCCGCATTAAGGTGAAACCGCGAATGGCT
>NW_025727635.1:0-145383 GCF_021461385.2 Schistocerca piceifrons
TGAAGTGAAGCAACGGAATCTATAACTAGTGTCACAGGAATGGTTCAAATCATAGACAGTAAGAAGAGTCAGTTTTTCTTGTACTTATGTCGGCATTGTGCCTTTTGTATTTAATCCGATGCAATTTCTGTGTTTCAACGTCAATAAGAAGGTCGGAGGGATACGGTAGACCTGAAGTGAAGCATCGGAATCTATAACTAGTGTCACAGGAATTGTTCAAATCATAGACAGTAAGAAGAGTCAGTTTTCTTGTACTTATGTCGGCATTGTGCTTTTTGTATTTAATTCCGATGCAATTTCTGTGTTTCATCGTCAATAAGAGGGTCAGAGGGATACAGTAAACCTGAAGTGAAGCATCGGAATCTATAACTAGTGTCACAGGAACGGTTTCAAACATAGATAATAAGAAGAGACAGTTATCTTGTACTTAAGTCAGCATTGTGCCTTTTGTATTTAATTCCGATGGAATATCAGTGTTTTCATCGTCAATAAGAAGGTCAGAGGGATACAATGAAACTGAAGTGAAGCATCGGAATCTATTACTAGTGTCACCGGAATGGTTCAAAAATATAGCCAGTAAGAAGAGTCAGTTTTCTTGTACTTAAGTCGGCATTGTGCCTTTTTGTATTTAATTCCGATGCAATTTCTGTGTTTCGTCGTCAATAAGAAGGTCAGAGGAATACAGAAAACCTGAAGTGAAGCATCGGAATCTATAACTAGTGTCACAGGAATGGTTCAAATCTTAGATAGTAGGAACAGTCAGTTTTCTTGTACTTAAGTCGGAATTGTGCCTTTTGTATTTAATCCTATGCAATTTCTGTGTGTCATCGTCAATACGAAGGTCAGAGGGATACAGTAAACCTGAAGTAAAGCATCGGAAAACTATAACTAGTGTCACAGGAAAGGTTCAAAACATAGACAGTAAGAAGAGTCAGTTTTCTTGTACTTAAGTCGGCATTGTGCCTTTTGTATTTAATTCCGATGAAATTTCTGTGTGTCATCGTCAATAAGAGAGTCAGAGGCATACAGTAAACCTGAAGTGAAGCATCGGAATCTATAACTAGTGTCACAGGAATGGTTTCAAACATAGACTGTAAGAAGAGTCAGTTTTCTTGTACTTAAGTCGGCATTGTGCCTTTTGTATTTAATTCCGATGCAATTTCAGTGTTTCATCATCAATAAGAAGGTCAGAGGGATACAGTGAACCTGAAGTGAAGCATCGGAATCTATAACTAGTGTCACAGGAATGGTTTCAAATCTTAGATAGTAGGAAGAGTCAGTTTTCTTGTACTTAAGTCGGCATTGTGCCTTTTGTATTCAATTCCGATGCAATTTCAGTGTTTCATCGTCAATAGGAAGGTCAGAGGGATACAGTAAACCTGAAGTGAAGCATCGGAATCTATAATTAGTGTCACACGAATGGTTCAAATCATAGACCGTAAGAAGAGTCAATTTTCTGGTATTTAAATTTGCATTGTGCCTTTTGTATTTAATTTCGATGCAATTTCTGTGTTTCATCCTCAATAAGATGGTCAGAGCGATACAGTAAACCTGAAGTGAAGCATCGGAATCTATAACTAGTGTCACAGGAATGGTTCAAAACGTAGGCAGTAAGAAGAGTCAGTTTTCTTGTACTTAGGTCGGCATTGTGCCTTTTGTATTTAATTCCGATGCAATTTCTGTGTTTCATTGTCAATCAGAAGGTCAGAGGGATACAGTAAACATGAAGTGAAGCTTCGGAATCTATAATTAGTGACACATGAATGGTTCAAAACATAGACAGTAAGAAGAGTCAGTTTTCTTGTATTTAAATCAGCATTGTGCCTTTTGTATTTAATTCCGATGCAATTTCTGTGTTTCATCGTCAATAAGAAGGTCAGAGGAATGCAGTAAACCTGAAGTAAAGCATCGGAATCTATAACTAGTGTCACCGGAATGGTTCAAATCATAGACAGTAAGAAGAGTCAGTTTTCTTGTACTTAGGTCGGCATTGTGCCTTTTGTATTTAATTCCGATGCAATTTCTGTGTTTCATTGTCAATAAGAAGGTCAGAGGGATACAGTAAACCTGAAGTGAAGCTTCGGAATCTATAATTAGTGACACATGAATGGTTCAAAACATAGACAGTAAGAAGAGTCAGTTTTCTTGTATTTAAATCAGCATTGTGCCTTGTGTATTTAATTTCGATGCAATTTCTGTGTTTCGTCGTCAATAAGAACGTCAGAGGGATACAGTAAACCTGAAGTGAAGCATCGGAATCTATAACTAGTGTCACAGGAATGGTTCAAAACATAGACAGTAAGAACAGTCAGTTTTCTTGTACTTAAGTAGGCATTGTGCCTTTTGTATTTAATTCCGATGCAAATTCTGTGTTTCATCGTCAATAAGAAGGTCAGAAGTATACAGTAATACTGAAGTGAAGCAACGGAATCTATAACTAGTGTCACAGGAATGGTTCAAAGCATAGACAGTAAGAAGAGTCAGTTTTCTTGTACTTATGTCGGCATTGTGCCTTTTGTATTTAATCCGATGCAATTTCTGTGTTTCAACGTCAATAAGAAGGTCGGAGGGATACGGTAGACCTGAAGTGAAGCATCGGAATCTATAACTAGTGTCACAGGAATTGTTCAAATCATAGACAGTAAGAAGAGTCAGTTTTCTTGTACTTATGTCGGCATTGTGCTTTTTGTATTTAATTCCGATGCAATTTCTGTGTTTCATCGTCAATAAGAGGGTCAGAGGGATACAGTAAACCTGAAGTGAAGCATCGGAATCTATAACTAGTGTCACAGGAACGGTTCAAACATAGACAATAAGAAGAGTCAGTTATCTTTTACTTAAGTCAGCATTGTGCCTTTTGTATTTAATTCCGATGGAATATCAGTGTTTCATCGTCAATAAGAAAGTCAGAGGGATACAGTAAACCTGAAGTGAAGCATCGGAATCTATAACTAGTGTCACAGGATTGGTTCAAAACATAGAAAGTAAGAAGAGTCAGTTTTCTTGCACTTAAGTCGGCATTGTGCATTTTTTATTTTATTCCGATGCTATTTCTGTGTTTCATCGTCAATAAGATTGTCAGAGGGATACAGTAAACCGGAAGTGAAGCATCGGAATCTATAACTAGTGACACAGGAATGGTTCAAACATAGACAGTAAGAAGAGTCAGTTTTCTTGTGCTTAAGTCGGCATTGTGCCTTTTGTATTTAATTCCGATGCAATTTCTCTGTGTCATCGTCAATACGAAGGTCAAAGGGATACAGTAAACCTGAAGTAAAGCATCGGAATCTATAACTAGTGTCACAGGAATGGTTCAATTCAAAGACAGTAAGAAGAGTCTGTTTTCTTGTACTTAAGTCGCATTGTGCCTTTTGAATTTAATTCCGATGCAATGTCTGTGTTTCATCGTCAATAAGAAGGTCAGAGGGATACAGTAAACCTGAAGTGAAGCATCGGAATCTATAATTAGTGTCACATGAATGGTTCAAATCATAGACCGTAAAAAGAGTCAATTTTCTGGTGATTAAATCTGCATTGTGCCTTTTGTATTTAATTTCGATGCAATTTCTGTGTTTCATCCTCAATAAGATGGTCAGAGGGATACAGTAAACCTGAAGTGAAGCATCGGAATCTATAACTAGTGTCACAGG
The DNA here is from genome assembly GCF_021461385.2 of Schistocerca piceifrons. NCBI lineage: Eukaryota > Metazoa > Arthropoda > Insecta > Orthoptera > Acrididae > Schistocerca > Schistocerca piceifrons. The sequence continues at coordinate 3,651 of NW_025727635.1, forward strand.
AATGGTTCAGAACGTAGACAGTAAGAAGAGTCAGTTTTTTTGTACTTAAGTCGGGATGGTGCCTTATGTATTTAATTCCGATGCGAATTCTGTGTTTCATCGTCAACAAGAAGGTCAGAGGTATACAGCAAACCTGAAGTGAAGCATCGGAATCTATAACTAGTGTCACAGGAATGGTTCAAAACATAGACAGTAGGAAGAGTCAGTTTTATTGTATTAAAGTCGGCATTGTGCCTTTTGTATTTAACTCCGATTGAGTTTCAGTCTTTCATCGTCAATAAGAAGGTCAGAGGGATACAGTGAACCTGAAGTGAAGCATCGGAATCTATAACTAGTGTCACAGGATTGGTTCAAAACTTAGACAGTAAGAAGAGTCAGTTTTCTTGTACTTAAGTCGGCATTGTGCCTTTTTTATTTTATTCCGATGCAATTTCAGTGTTTCATCGTCAATAAGAAAGTCAGAGGGATACAGTGAACCTGAAGTGAAGCATCGGAATCTATAACTAGTGTCACAGGAATGGTTCAAATCTTAGATAGTAGGAAGAGTCAGTTTTCTTGTACTTAAGTCGGCATTGTGCCTTTTGTATTCTATTCCGATGCAATTTCTGTGTTTCATCGTCAATAAGAAGGTCAGAGGGATACAGTAAAACTGAAGTGAAGCATCGGAATCTATAGTTAGTGGCACATGAATGGTTCAAATCATAGACCGTAAGAAGAGTCAATTTTCTGGTATTTAAATCTGCATTGTGCCTTTTGTATTTAATTTCGATGCAATTTCTGTGTTTCATCATCAATAAGATGGTCAGAGGGATACAATAAACCTGAAGTGAAGCATCGGAATCTATAGCTAGTGTCACAGGAATGGTTCAAAACATAGACAGTAAGAAGAGTCAGTTTTCTTGTACTTAAGTCGGGATGGTGCCTTTTATATTTAATTCCGATGCGAATTCTGTGTTTCATCGTCAATAAGGTCAGAGGTATACAGCAAACCTGAAGTGAAGCATCGGAATCTATAACTAGTGTCACAGGAATGGTTCAAAACATAGACAGTAGGAAGAGTCAGTTTTATTGTACTTAAGTCGCCATTGTGCCTTTTGTATTTAATTCCGATGGAATTTCAGTCTTTCATCGTCAGTAAGAAGGTCAGAGGGATACAGTGAACCTGAAGTGAAGCATCGGAATCTATAACTAGTGTCACAGGATTGGTTCAAAACATAGACAGTAAGAAGAGTCAGTTTTCTTGTACTTAAGTCGGCATTGTGCCTTTTTTATTTTATTCCGATGCTATTTCTGTGTTTCATCGTCAATAAGATGGTCAGAGGGATACAGTAAACCGGAAGTGAAGCATCGGAATCTATAACTAGTGACACAGGAATGGCTCAAACATAGACAGTAAGAAGAGTCAGTTTTCTTGTACTTAAGTCGGAATTGTGCGTTTTTTATTTTATTCCGATGTTATTTCTGTGTTTCATTGTCAATAAGATGGTCAGAGGGATACAGTAAACCGGAAGTTAAGCATCGGAATCTATAATTAGTGTCACAGGAATGGTTCAAAACATAGAGAGTAAGAAGAGTCAGTTTCCTTGTACTTAAGTCGGCATTGTGCCTTTTGTATTTAATTCCGATGCAACTTCTGTGTTTCATCGTCAATAAGAAGGTCAGAGGCATACAGTAAACCTGAAGTGAAGCATCGGAATCTATAACTAGTGTCACAGGAACGGTTCAAACATGGACAGTAAGAAGAGTAAGTTTTCTTGTACTAAAGTCAGCATTGTGCCTTTTGTATTTAATTCCTATGAAATTTCAGTGTTTCATCGTTAATAAGAAGGTCAGAGGGATACAGTGAACCTGAAGTGAAGCATCGGAATCTATAACTAGTGTCACAGGAATGGTTCAAAATATAGCCAGTAAGAAGAGTAAGTTTTCTTGTAGTTAAGTCGGCTTTGTGCCTTTTGTATTTAATTCCGATGCAATTTCTGTGTTTCATCGTCAATAAGGAGGTCAGAGGAATACAGTAAACCTGAAGTGAAGCATCGGAAACTATAACTAGTGTCACAGGAATGGTTCAAAGCATAGACAGTAAGAAGAGTCAGTTTTCTTGTACTTAAGTCGCCATTGTGCCTTTTGTATTTAATTCCGATGCAATTTCTGTGTTTCATCGTCAATAAGAAGGTCAGAGGGATACAGTAAACCTGAAGTGAAGCATCGGAATCTATAACTAGTGTCACAGGAATGGTTCAAAACATAGACAGTAAGAAGAGTCAGTTATCTTGTACTTAAGTCGGCATTGTGCCTTTTGTATTTAATTCCGAAGCAATTTCAGTGTTTCATCGTCAATAAAAGGTCAGAGGTATACAGTAAACCTGAAGTGAAGCATCGGAATCTATAACTAGTATCACAGGAATGGTTCAAAACATAGAAAGTAAGAAGAGTCAATTTTCTGGTATTTAAATCTGCATTGTGTCTTTTGTATTTAATTTCGATGCAATTTCTGTGTTTCATCCTCAATAAGATGGTCAGAGGGATACAGTAAACCTGAAGTGAAGCATCGGAATCTATAACTAGTGTCACAGGAAAGGTTCAAAACATAGACAGTAAGAAGAGTCAGTTTTCTTGTACTTAAGTCGGCATTGTGCCTTTTGTATTTAATTCCGATGCGAATTCTGTGTTTCATCGTCAATAAGAAGGTCAGAGGTATACAGTAAACCTGAAGTGAAGCATCGGAAACTATAACTAGTGTCACAGGAATGGTTCAAAGCATAGACAGTAAGAAGAGTCAGTTTTCTTGTACTTAAGTCGCCATTGTGCCTTTTGTATTTAATTCCGATGCAATTTCTGTGTTTCATCGTCAATAAGAAGGTCAGAGGGATACAGTAAACCTGAAGTGAAGCATCGGAATCTATGACTAGTGTCACAGGATTGGTTCAAACCATAGAAAGTAAGAAGAGTCAGTTTTCTTGTACTTAAGTCGGCATTGTGCATTTTTTATTTTATTCCGATGCTATTTCTGTGTTTCATCGTCAATAAGATTGTCAGAGGGATACAGTGAACCTGAAGTGAAGCATCGGAATCTATAACTAGTGTCACAGGATTGGTTCAAAACATAGACAGTAAGAAGAGTCAGTTTTCTTGTACTTCAGTCGGCATTGTGCCTTTTTTATTTTATTCCGATGCAATTTCAGTGTTTCATCGTCAATAAGAAGGTCAGAGGGTTACAGTGAACCTGAAGTGAAGCATCGGAATCTATAGCTAGTGTCACAGGAATGGTTCAAAACATAAACAGTAAGAAGAGTCAGTTTTCTTGTACTTAAGTCGGGATGGTGCCTTTTATATTTAATTCCGATGCGAATTCTGTGTTTCATCGTCAATAAGGTCAGAGGTATACAGCAAACCTGAAGTGAAGCATCGGAATCTATAACTAGTGTCACAGGAATGGTTCAAAACATAGACAGTAGGAAGAGTCAGTTTTATTGTACTTAAGTCGCCATTGTGCCTTTTGTATTTAATTCCGATGGAATTTCAGTCTTTCATCGTCAGTAAGAAGGTCAGAGGGATACAGTGAACCTGAAGTGAAGCATCGGAATCTATAACTAGTGTCACAGGATTGGTTCAAAACATAGAAAGTAAGAAGAGTCAATTTTCTGGTATTTAAATCTGCATTGTGTCTTTTGTATTTAATTTCGATGCAATTTCTGTGTTTCATCCTCAATAAGATGGTCAGAGGGATACAGTAAACCTGAAGTGAAGCATCGGAATCTATAACTAGTGTCACAGGAAAGGTTCAAAACATAGACAGTAAGAAGAGTCAGTTTTCTTGTACTTAAGTCGGCATTGTGCTTTTGTATTTAATTCCGATGCGAATTCTGTGTTTCATCGTCAATAAGAAGGTCAGAGGTATACAGCAAACCTGAAGTGAAGCATCGCAATCTATAACTAGTGTCACAGGAATGGTTCAAAACATAGACAGTAGGAAGAGTCAGTTTTATTGTACTTAAGTCGGCATTGTGCCTTTTGTATTTAATTCCGATGGAATTTCAGTCTTTCATCGTCAATAAGAAGGTCAGAGGGATACAGTGAACCTGAGTGAAGCATCGGAATCTATGACTAGTGTCACAGGATTGGTTCAAAACATAGAAAGTAAGAAGAGTCAGTTTTCTTGTACTTAAGTCGGCATTGTGCATTTTTTATTTTATTCCGATGCTATTTCTGTGTTTCATCGTCAATAAGATTGTCAGAGGGATACAGTAAACCGGAAGTGAAGCATCGGAATCTATAACTAGTGACACAGGAATGGTTCAAACATAGACAGTAAGAAGAGTCAGTTTTCTTGTACTTAAGTCGGCATTGTGCCTTTTGTATTAAATTCCGATGCAATTTCTCTGTGTCATCGTCAATACGAAGGTCAAAGGGATACAGTAAACCTGAAGTAAAGCATCGGAATCTATAACTAGTGTCACAGGAATGGTTCAATTCATAGACAGTAAGAAGAGTCTGTTTTCTTGTACTTAAGTCGCATTGTGCCTTTTGAATTTAATTCCGATGCAATGTCTGTGTTTCATCGTCAATAAGAAGGTCAGAGGGATACAGTAAACCTGAAGTGAAGCATCGGAATCTATAATTAGTGTCACATGAATGGTTCAAATCATAGACCGTAAAAAGAGTCAATTTTCTGGTATTTAAATCTGCATTGTGCCTTTTGTATTTAATTTCGATGCAATTTCTGTGTTTCATCCTCAACAAGATGGTCAGAGGGATACAGTAAACCTGCAGTGAAGCATCGGAATCTATAACTAGTGTCACAGGAATGGTTCAAAACGTAGACAGTAAGAACAGTCAGTTTTTTTGTACTTAAGTCGGGGTGGTGCCTTATGTATTTAATTCTGATGCGAATTCTGTGTTTCATCGTCAATAAGAAGGTCAGAGGTATACAGCAAACCTGAAGTTAAGCATCGGAATCTATAACTAGTGTCACAGGAATGGTTCAAAACATAGACAGTTGCAAGAGTCAGTTTTATTGTATTTAAGTCGGCATTGTGCCTTTTGTATTTAACTCCGATGGAATTTCAGTCTTTCATCGTCAATAAGAAGGTCAGAGGGATACAGTGAACCTGAAGTGAAGCATCGGAATCTATAACTAGTGTCACAGGATTGGTTCAAAACATAGACAGTAAGAAGAGTCAGTTTTCTTGTACTTAAGTCGGCATTGTGCCTTTTTTATTTTATTCCGATGCAATTTCAGTGTTTCATCGTCAATAAGAAGGTCAGAGGGATACAGTGAACCTGAAGTGAAGCATCGGAATCTATAACTAGTGTCACAGGAATGGTTCAAATCTTAGATAGTAGGAAGAGTCAGTTTTCTTGTACTTAAGTCGGCATTGTGCCTTTTGTATTCTATTCCGATGCAATTTCTGTGTTTCATCGTCAATAAGAAGGTCAGAGGGATACAGTAAAACTGAAGTGAAGCATCGGAATCTATAATTAGTGTCACATGAATGGTTCAAATCATAGACCGTAAGAAGAGTCAATTTTCTGGTATTTAAATCTGCATTGTGCCATTTGTATTTAATTTCGATGCAATTTCTGTGTTTCATCCTCAATAAGATGGTCAGAGGGATACAGTAAACCTGAAGTGAAGCATCGGAATCTATAGCTAGTGTCACAGGAATGGTTCAAAACATAGACAGTAAGAAGAGTCAGTTTTCTTGTACTTAAGTCGGGATGGTGCCTTTTGCATTTAATTCCGATGCGAATTCTGTGTTTCATCGTCAATAAGAAGGTCAGAGGTATACAGCAAACCTGAAGTGAAGCATCGGAATCTATAACTAGTGTCACAGGAATGGTTCAAAACATAGACAGTAGGAAGAGTCAGTTTTATTGTACTTAAGTCGTCATTGTGCCTTTTGTATTTAATTCCGATGGAATTTCAGTCTTTCATCGTCAGTAAGAAGGTCAGAGGGATACAGTGAACCTGAAGTGAAGCATCGGAATCTATAACTAGTGTCACAGGATTGGTTCAAAGCATAGACAGTAAGAAGAGTCAGTTTTCTTGTACTTAAGTCGGCATTGTGCCTTTTTTATTTTATTCCGATGCTATTTCTGTGTTTCATCGTCAATAAGATGGTCAGAGGGATACAGTAAACCGGAAGTGAAGCATCGGAATCTATAACTAGTGACACAGGAATGGCTCAAACATAGACAGTAAGAAGAGTCAGTTTTCTTGTACTTAAGTCGGAATTGTGCGTTTTTTATTTTATTCCGATGTTATTTCTGTGTTTCATTGTCAATAAGATGGTCAGAGGGATACAGTAAACCGGAAGTTAAGCATCGGAATCTATAATTAGTGTCACAGGAATGGTTCAAAACATAGACAGTAAGAAGAGTCAGTTTCCTTGTACTTAAGTCGGCATTGTGCCTTTTGTATTTAATTCCGATGAAACTTCTGTGTTTCATCGTCAATAAGAAGGTCAGAGGCATACAGTAAACCTGAAGTGAAGCATCGGAATCTATAACTAGTGTCACAGGAACGGTTCAAACATAGACGGTAAGAAGAGTAAGTTTTCTTGTACTTAAGTCAGCATTGTGCCTTTTGTATTTAATTCCTATGAAATTTCAGTGTTTCATCGTCAATAAGAAGGTCAGAGGGATACAGTGAACCTGAAGTGAAGCATCGGAATCTATAACTAGTGTCACAGGAATGGTTCAAAATATAGCCAGTAAGAAGAGTAAGTTTTCTTGTAGTTAAGTCGGCTTTGTGCCTTTTGTATTTAATTCCGATGCAATTTCTGTGTTTCATCGTCAATAAGAAGGTCAGAGGAATACAGTAAACCTGAAGTGAAGCATCGGAATCTATAACTAGTGTCACAGGAATGGTTCAAAGCATAGACAGTAAGAAGAGTCAGTTTTCTTGTACTTAAGTCGCCATTGTGCCTTTTGTATTTAATTCCGATGCAATTTCTGTGTTTCATCGTCAATAAGAAGGTCAGAGGGATACAGTAAACCTGAAGTGAAGCATCGGAATCTATAACTAGTGTCACAGGAATGGTTCAAAACATAGACAGTAAGAAGAGTCAGTTATCTTGTACTTAAGTCGGCATTGTGCCTTTTGTATTTAATTCCGAAGCAATTTCTGTGTTTCATCGTCAATAAAAGGTCAGAGGTATACAGTAAACCTGAAGTGAAGCATCGGAATCTATAACTAGTATCACAGGAATGGTTCAAATCATAGAAAGTAAGAAGAGTCAGTTTTCTTGTACTTAAGTCGGCATTGTGCCTTTTGTATTTAATTCCGATGCAATTTCTGTGTTTCATCGTCAATAAGAAGGTCAGAGGCATACAGTAAACCTGAAGTGAAGCATCGGAATCTATAACTAGTGTCACAGGAACGGTTCAAACATAGACAGTAAGAAGAGTCAGTTTTCTTGAACTTAAGTCAGCATTGTGCCTTTTGTATTTAATTCCTATGGAATTTCAGTGTTTCATCGTCAATAAGAAGGTCAGAGGGATACAGTGAACCTGAAGTGAAGCATCGGAATCTATAACTAGTGTCACAGGAATGGTTCAAAATATTGCCAGTAAGAAGTGTCAGTTTTCTTTTACTTAAGTCGGCATTGTGCCTTTTGTATTTAATTCCGATGGAATTTCTGTGTTTCATCGTCAATAAGAAGGTCAGAGGAATACAGTAAACCTCAAGTGAAGCATCGGAATCCTTAACTAGTGTCACAGAAATGGTTCAAAACATAGACAGTAAGAAGAGTCAGTTTTCCTGTATTTAAATCAGCATTGTGCCTTTTGTATTTAATTTCGATGCAATTTCTGTGTTTCATCGTCAATAAGAAGGTCAGAGGGATACAGTAAACCTGAAGTGAAGCATCAGAATCTATAACTATTGTCACAGGAATGGTTCAAAACATAGACAGCAAGAAGAGTCAGTTTTCTTGCACTTAAGACTTAATTATGCCTTTTGTATTTAATTCCGATGCAAATTCTGTGTTTCATCGTCAATAAAAAGGTCACAGGTATACAGTAAACCTGAAGTGAACCATCGGAATCCATAACTAGTGTCCCAGGAATGGTTCAAAACATAGACAGTAAGAAGAGTCAGTTTTATTGTACTTAAGTTGGCATTGTGCCTTTTGTATTTAATTCCGATGGAATTTCAGTGTTTCATCGTCAATAGCAAGGTCAGAGGGATACAGTGAACCTGAAGTGAAGCATCGGAATCTATAACTAGTGTCACAGGAATGGTTCAAAATATAGCCAGTAAGAAGAGTAAGTTTTCTTGTAGTTAAGTCGGCTTTGTGCCTTTTGTATTTAATTCCGATGCAATTTCTGTGTTTCATCGTCAATAAGAAGGTCAGAGGAATACAGTAAACCTGAAGTGAAGCATCGTAATCTATAATTTGTGTCACATGAATGGTTCAAATCATAGACCGTAAGAAGAGTCAATTTTCTGGTATTTAAATCTGCATTGTGTCTTTTGTATTTAATTTCGATGCAATTTCTGTGTTTCATCCTCAATTTGATGGTCAGAGGGATACAGTAAACCTGAAGTGAAGCATCGGAATCTATAACTAGTGTCACAGGAAAGGTTCAAAGCATAGACAGTAAGAAGAGTCAGTTTTCTTGTACTTAAGTCGGCATTGTGCCTTTTGTATTTAATTCCGATGCGAATTCTGTGTTTCATCGTCAATAAGAAGGTCAGAGGTATACAGCAAACCTGAAGTGAAGCATCGGAATCTATAACTAGTGTCACAGGAATGGTTCAAATCATAGACAGTAGGAAGAGTCAGTTTTATTGTACTTAAGTCGGCATTGTGCCTTTTGTATTTAATTCCGATGGAATTTCAGTCTTTCATCGTCAATAAGAAGGTCAGAGGGATACAGTGAACCTGAGTGAAGCATCGGAATCTATGACTAGTGTCACAGGATTGGTTCAAAACATAGAAATTAAGAAGAGTCAGTTTTCTTGTACTTAAGTCGGCATTGTGCATTTTTTATTTTATTCCGATGCTATTTCTGTGTTTCATCGTCAATAAGATTGTCAGAGGGATACAGTAAACCGGAAGTGAAGCATCGGAATCTATAACTAGTGACACAGGAATGGTTCAAACATAGACAGTAAGAAGAGTCAGTTTTCTTGTACTTAAGTCGGCATTGTGCCTTTTGCATTTAATTCCGATGCAATTTCTCTGTGTCATCGTCAATACGAAGGTCAAAGGGATACAGTAAACCTGAAGTAAAGCATCGGAATCTATAACTAGTGTCACAGGAATGGTTCAATTCATAGACAGTAAGAAGAGTCTGTTTTCTTGTACTTAAGTCGCATTGTGCCTTTTGAATTTAATTCCGATGCAATGTCTGTGTTTCATCGTCAATAAGAAGGTCAGAGGGATACAGTATACCTGAAGTGAAGCATCGGAATCTATAATTAGTGTCACATGAATGGTTCAAATCATAGACCGTAAAAAGAGTCAAATTTCTGGTATTTAAATCTGCATTGTGCCTTTTGTATTTAATTTCGAGCAATTTCTGTGTTTCATCCTCAATAAGATGGTCAGAGGGATACAGTAAACCTGAAGTGAAGCATCGGAATCTATAACTAGTGTCACAGGAATGGTTCAAAACGTAGACAGTAAGAAGAGTCAGTTTTTTTGTACTTAAGTCGGGATGGTGCCTTATGTATTTAATTCCGATGCGAATTCTGTGTTTCATCGTCAATAAGAAGGTCAGAGGTATACAGCAAACCTGAAGTGAAGCATCGGAATCTATAACTAGTGTCACAGGAATGGTTCAAAACATAGACAGTCGGAAGAGTCAGTTTTATTGTATATAAGTCGGCATTGTGCCTTTTGTATTTAACTCCGATGGAATTTCAGTCTTTCATCGTCAATAAGAAGGTCAGAGGGATACAGTGAACCTGAAGTGAAGCATCGGAATCTATAACTAGTGTCACAGGATTGGTTCAAAACATAGACAGTAAGAAGAGTCAGTTTTCTTGTACTTAAGTCGGCATTGTGCCTTTTTTATTTTATTCCGATGCAATTTCAGTGTTTCATCGTCAATAAGAAGGTCAGAGGGATACAGTGAACCTGAAGTGAAGCATTGGGATCTATAACTAGTGTCACAGGAATGGTTCAAATCTTAGATAGTAGGAAGAGTCAGTTTTCTTGTACTTAAGTCGGCATTGTGCCTTTTGAATTCTATTCCGATGCAATTTCTGTGTTTCATCGTCAATAAGAAGGTCAGAGGGATACAGTAAAACTGAAGTGAAGCATCGGAATCTATAATTAGTGTCACATGAATGGTTCAAATCATAGACCGTAAGAAGAGTCAATTTTCTGGTATTTAAATCTGCATTGTGCCTTTTGTATTTAATTTCGATGCAATTTCTGTGTTTCATCCTCAATAAGATGGTCAGAGGGATACAGTAAACCTGAAGTGAAGCATCGGAATCTATAGCTAGTGTCACAGGAATGGTTCAAAACATAGACAGTAAGAAGAGTCAGTTTTCTTGTACTTAAGTCGGGATGGTGCCTTTTGTATTTAATTCCGATGCGAATTCTGTGTTTCATCGTCAATAAGAAGGTCAGAGGTATACAGCAAACCTGAAGTGAAGCATCGGAATCTATAACTAGTGTCACAGGAATGGTTCAAAGCATAGACAGTAGGAAGAGTCAGTTTTATTGTACTTAAGTCGTCATTGTGCCTTTTGTATTTAATTCCGATGGAATTTCAGTCTTTCATCGTCAGTAAGAAGGTCAGAGGGATACAGTGAACCTGAAGTGAAGCATCGGAATCTATAACTAGTGTCACAGGATTGGTTCAAAACATAGACAGTAAGAAGAGTCAGTTTTCTTGTACTTACGTCGGCATTGTGCCTTTTTCATTTTATTCCGATGCTATTTCTGTGTTTCATCGTCAATAAGATGGTCAGAGGGATACAGTAAACCTGAAGTGAAGCATCGGAATCTATAACTAGTGTCACAGGAATGGTTCAAACATAGACAGTAAGAAGAGTAAGTTTTCTTGTACTTAAGTCAGCATTGTGCCTTTTGTATTTAATTCCTATGAAATTTCAGTGTTTCATCGACAATAAGAAGGTCAGAGGGATACAGTGAACCTGAAGTGAAGCATCGGAATCTATAACTAGTGTCACAGGAATGGTTCAAAATATAGCCAGTAAGAAGAGTAAGTTTTCTTGTAGTTAAGTGGGCTTTGTGCCTTTTGTATTTAATTCCGATGCAATTTCTGTGTTTCATCGTCAATAAGAAGGTCAGAGGGATACAGTGAACCTGAAGTGAAGCATCGGAATCTATAACTAGTGTCACAGGAATGGTTCAAAATATAGCCAGTAAGAAGAGTAAGTTTTCTTGTAGTTAAGTGGGCTTTGTGCCTTTTGTATTTAATTCCGATGCAATTTCTGTGTTTCATCGTCAATAAGAAGGTCAGAGGAATACAGTAAACCTGAAGTGAAGCATCGGAATCTATAACTAGTGTCACAGGAATGGTTCAAAGCATAGACAGTAAGAAGAGTCAGTTTTCTTGTACTTAAGTCGCCATTGTGCCTTTTGTATTTAATTCCGATGCAATTTCTGTGTTTCATCGTCAATAAGAAGGTCAGAGGGATACAGTAAACCTGAAGTGAAGCATCGGAATCTATAACTAGTGTCACAGGAATGGTTCAAAACATAGACATTAGGAAGAGTCAGTTATCTTGTACTTAAGTCGGCATTGTGCCTTTTGTATTTAATTCCGAAGCAATTTCTGTGTTTCATCGTCAATAAAAGGTCAGAGGTATACAGTAAACCTGAAGTGAAGCATCGGAATCTATAACTAGTGTCACAGGAATGGTTCAAAGCATAGACAGTAAGAAGAGTCAGTTTTCTTGTACTTAAGTCGCCATTGTGCCTTTTGTATTTAATTCCGATGCAATTTCTGTGTTTCATCGTCAATAAGATGGTCAGAGGGATACAGTAAACTGGAAGTTAAGCATCGGAATCTATAATTAGTGTCACAGGAATGGTTCAAAACATAGACAGTAAGAAGAGTCAGTTTCCTTGTATTTAAGTCGGCATTGTGCCTTTTGCATTTAATTCCGATGCAACTTCTGTGTTTCATCGTCAATAAGAAGGTCAGAGGCATACAGTAAACCTGAAGTGAAGCATCGGAATCTATAACTAGTGTCACAGGAATGGTTCAAACATAGACAGTAAGAAGAGTAAGTTTTCTTGTACTTAAGTCAGCATTGTGCCTTTTGTATTTAATTCCTATGAAATTTCAGTGTTTCATCGTCAATAAGAAGGTCAGAGGGATACAGTGAACCTGAAGTGAAGCATCGGAATCTATAACTAGTGTCACAGGAATGGTTCAAAATATAGCCAGTAAGAAGAGTAAGTTTTCTTGTAGTGAAGTGGGCTTTGTGCCTTTTGTATTTAATTCCGATGCAATTTCTGTGTTTCATCGTCAATAAGAAGGTCAGAGGAATACAGTAAACCTGAAGTGAAGCATCGGAATCTATAACTAGTGTCACAGGAATGGTTCAAAGCATAGACAGTAAGAAGAGTCAGTTTTCTTGTACTTAAGTCGCCATTGTGCCTTTTGTATTTAATTCCGATGCAATTTCTGTGTTTCATCGTCAATAAGAAGGTCAGAGGGATACAGTAAACCTGAAGTGAAGCATCGGAATCTATAACTAGTGTCACAGGAATGGTTCAAAACATAGACATTAAGAAGAGTCAGTTATCTTGTACTTAAGTCGGCATTGTGCCTTTTGTATTTAATTCCGAAGCAATTTCTGTGTTTCATCGTCAATAAAAGGTCAGAGGTATACAGTAAACCTGAAGTGAAGCATCGGAATCTATAACTAGTATCACAGGAATGGTTCAAATCATAGAAAGTAAGAAGAGTCAGTTTTCTTGTACTTAAGTCGGCATTGTGCCTTTTGTATTTAATTCCGATGCAATTTCTGTGTTTCATCGTCAATAAGAAGGTCAGAGGCATACAGTAAACCTGAAGTGAAGCATCGGAATCTATAACTAGTGTCACAGGAACGGTTCAAACATAGACAGTAAGAAAGTCAGTTTTCTTGTACTTAAGTCAGCATTGTGCCTTTTGTATTTAATTCCTATGGAATTTCAGTGTTTCATCGTCAATAAGAAGGTCAGAGGGATACAGTGAACCTGAAGTGAAGCATCGGAATCTATAACTAGTGTCACAGGAATGGTTCAAAATATAGCCAGTAAGAAGAGTCAGTTTTCTTTTACTTAAGTCGGCATTGTGCCTTTTGTATTTAATTCCGATGGAATTTCTGTGTTTCATCGTCAATAAGAAGGTCAGACGAATACAGTAAACCTGAAGTGAAGCATCGGAATCCTTAACTAGTGTCACAGAAATGGTTCAAAACATAGACAGTAAGAAGAGTCAGTTTTCTTGTACTTAAGTCGGCATTGTGCCTTTTGTATTTAATTCCGATGCAATTTCTGTGTTTCATCGTCAATAAGAAGGTCAGAGGGATACAGAAAACCTGAAGTGAAGCATCGGAATCTATAATTAGTGTCACACGAATGGTTCAAATCATAGACAGTAAGAAGAGTCAGTTTTCCTGTATTTAAATCAGCATTGTGCCTTTTGTATTTAATTTCGATGCAATTTCTGTGTTTCATCGTCAATAAGAAGGTCAGAGGGATACAGTAAACCTGAAGTGATGCATCAGAATCTATAACTAGTGTCACAGGAATGGTTCAAAACATAGACAGTAAGAAGAGTCAGTTTTCTTGCATTTAAGTCTTAATTATGCCTTTTGTATTTAATTCCGATGCAAACTCTGTGTTTCATCGTCAATAAAAAGGTCACAGGTATACAGTAAACCTGAAGTGAAGCATCGGAATCCATAACTAGTGTCACAGGAATGGTTCAAAACATAGACAGTAAGAAGAGTCAGTTTTATTGTACTTAAGTTGGCATTGTGCCTTTTGTATTTAATTCCTATGGAATTTCAGTGTTTCATCGTCAATAGGAAGGTCAGAGGGATACAGTGAACCTGAAGTGAAGCATCGGAATCTAAAACTAGTGTCACAGGATTGGTTCAAAGCATAGACAGTAAGAAGAGTCAGTTTTCTTGTACTTAAGTCGGCATTGTGCTATTTGTATTTAATTCCGATGCAATTTCTGTGTTTCATCGTCAATACGAAGGTCAGAGGGATACAGTAAACATGAAGTGAAGCATCGGAATCCATAACTGGTGTCACCGGAATGGTTCAAAACATAGACAGTAAGAGGAGTCAGTTTTCTTGTACTTAAGTCGGCATTGTTCCATTTGTATTTAATTCCGATGCAATTTCTGTGTTTCATCGTCAATAAGAAGGTCAGAGGGATACAGTAAACCTGAAGTGAAGCATCGGAATCTATAACTAGTGTCACATGAATCGCTCAAAACATAGAAAGTAAGAAGAGTCAGTTTTCTTGTACTTAAGTCGGCATTGTGCCTTTTTTATTTTATTCCGATGCTATTTCTGCGTTTCATCGTCAATAAGATGGTCAGAGGGATACAGTAAACCGGAAGTGAAGCATCGGAATCTATAACTAGTATCACAGGAATGGTTCAAACATAGACAGTAAGAAGAGTCAGTTTTCTTGTACTTAAGTCGCCATTGTGCCTTTTGTATTTAATTCCGATGCAATTTCTGTGTTTCATCGTCAATACGAAGGTCAGAGGGATACAGTAAACCTGAAGTGAAGCATCGGAATCTATAACTAGTGTCACAGGAAAGGTTCAAAACATAGACAGCAAGAAGAGTCAGTTTTCTTGTTCTTATGTCGGCATTGTGCCTTTTGCATTTAATTCCGATGCAATTTCTCTGTTTCATCGTCAATAAGAAGGTCAGAGGCATACAGTAAACCTGAGGTGAAGCATCGGAATCTATAACTAGTGTCACAGGAATGGTTCAAACATAGACAGTAAGAAGAGTCAGTTTTCTTGTACTTAAGTCGGCATTGTGCTTTTTGTATTTAATTCCGATGCAACTTCAGTGTTTCATCGCCAATAAGAAGGTCAGAGGGATACAGTGAACCTGAAATGAAGCATCGGAATCAATAACTAGTGTCACACTAATGGTTCAAACCATAGACAGTAAGAAGAGTCAGTTTTCTTGTACTTAGATCAGCATTGTGCCTTTTGTATTTAATTGTGATGCAATTTCTGTGTTTCATCGTCAATAAGAAGGTCAGAGGAATACAGTAAACCTGAAGTGAAGCATCGAAATCTATAACTAGTGTCACAGGAATGGTTCAAATCATAGACAGTAAGAAGAGTCAGTTTTCTTGTACTTAATTCGGCATTTTGCCTTTTGTATGTAATTCCGATGCAATTTCTGTGTTTCATCGCCAATAAGAAGGTCAGAGGGATACAGTAAACCTGAATTGAAGCATCGGAATCTATAACTAGTGTCACAGGAATGGTTCAAAACTTAGACAGTAAGAAGAGTCAGTTTTATTGTACTTAAGTCGGCATTGTGCCTTTTGTATTTAATTCCGATGCAATTTCTATGTTTCATCGTCAATAAGGAGGTCAGAGGGATACAGTGAACCTGAAGTGAAGCATCGGAATCTATAACTAGTGTCACAGGAATGGTTCAATTCATAGACAGTAAGAAGAGTCTGTTTTCTTGTACTTAAGTCGTCATTGTGCCTTTTGAATTTAATTCCGATGCAATTTCTGTGTTTCATCGTCAATAAGAAGGTCAGAGGAATACAGTAAATCTGAAGTGAAGCATCGGAATCTATAACTAGTGTCACAGGAATGGTTCAAATCAAAGACAGTAAGAAAAGTCTGTTTTCTTGTACTGAAGTCGGCATTGTGCCTTTTGTATTTAATTCTGATGCAATTTCTGTGTTTCATCGTCAATAAGAAGGTCAGAGGAATACAGTAAACCTGAAGTGAAGCATCGGAATCTATAACTAGTGTCACAGGAATATTTCAAAACATAGACAGTAAGAAGAGTCAGTTTTCTTGTACTTAAGTCGGCATTGTGCCTTTTTATTTAATTCCGATGTAATTTCTGTGTTTCATCG
This sequence comes from Schistocerca piceifrons, assembly GCF_021461385.2. Classification (NCBI taxonomy): domain Eukaryota; kingdom Metazoa; phylum Arthropoda; class Insecta; order Orthoptera; family Acrididae; genus Schistocerca; species Schistocerca piceifrons. The sequence continues at coordinate 19,719 of NW_025727635.1, forward strand.
TCAATAAGAAGGTCAGAGGCATACAGTAAACATGAAGTGAAGCATCGTAATCTATAATTAGTGTCACATGATTGGTTCAAATCATAGACAGTAAGAAGAGTCACTTTTCCTCTATTTAAATCAGCATTGTGAGTTTTGTATTTAATTTCGATGCAATTTCTGTAATTCATCGTCAATAAAAAAGTCAGAGGGATACAGTAAACCTGAAGTGAAGCATCGGAATCTATAACTAGTGTCACAGGAATGGTTCAAAACATAGACAGTAAGAAGAGTCAGTTTTCTTGTACTTAAGTCGGGATTATGCCTTTTGTATTTAATTCCGATGCAAATTCTGTGTTTCATCGTCAATAAGAAGGTCAGATGTATACAGTAAACCTGAAGTGATGCATTGGAATCTATAACTAGTATCATAGGAATGGTTCAAAACATAGACAGTAAGAAGAGTCACTTTTATTGTACTTAAGTCGGCATTGTGCCATTTGTTTTTAATTCCGATGGAATTTCATTGTTTTATCGTCAATAAGAGGGTCAAAGGGATACAGTGAACCTAAAGTGAAGCATCGGAATCTATAACTAATGACACAGGATTGGTCAAAGCATAGACAGTAAGAAGAGTCAGTTTTCTTGTACTTAAGTCGGCATTGTGCCTTTTGTATTTAATTCCGATGCAATTTCTGTGTTTCATCGTCAATACGAAGGTCAGAGGGATACAGTAAACATGAAGTGAAGCATCGGAATCTATAACTGGTGTCACAGGAATGATTCAAAACATAGACATTAAGAGGAGTCAGTTTTCTTGTACTTAAGTCGGCATTGTGCCTTTTGCATTTAATTCCGATGCAATTTCTGTGTTTCATCGTCAATAAGAAGGTCAGGGGGATACAGTAAACCTGAAGTGAAGCATCGGAATCTATAACTAGTGCCACATGAATGGTTCAAAACATAGACAGTAAGTAGAGTCAGTTTTCTTGTACTTAATTGGGCATTGTGCGTTTTTTATTTTATTCCGATGCTATTTCTGTGTTTCATCGTCAATAAGATGGTCAGAGGGATACAGTAAACCGGAAGTGAAGCATCGGAATCTATAATTAGTGTCACAGGAACGGATCAAACATAGACAGTAAGAAGAGTCAGTTTTCTTGTACTTAAGTCAGCATTGTGCCTTTTGTATTTAATTCCTATGGAATTTCAGTGTTTCATCGTCAATAAGAAGGTCAGAGGGATACAGTGAACCTGAAGTGAAGCATCGGAATCTATAACTAGTGTCGCAGGAATGGTTCAAAATATAGCCATTAAGAAGAGTCAGTTTTCTTGTACTTAAGTCGACATTGTGCCTTTTGCATTTAATTCCGATGCAATTTTTGTGTTTCATCGTCAATAAGAAGGTCAGAGGAATACAGTAAACCTGAAAAGAATCATCGGAATCTGTAATTAGTGTCACATGAATGGTTCAAATCATAGACAGTAAGAAGAGTCAATTTTCCTGTATTTAAATCAGCATTGTGCCTTTTGTATTTAATTTCGATGCAATTTCTGTGTTTCATCGTCAATAAGAAGGTCAGAGGGATACAGTAAACCTGAAGTGAAGCATCGGAATCTATAACTAGTGTCACAGGAATGGTTCAAACATAGACAGTAAGAAGAGGCAGTTTTCTTGTACTTAAGTCGGGATTATGCCTTTTGTATTTAATTCCGATGCAAATTCTGTATTTCATCGTCAATAAGAAGGTCACAGGTATACAGTAAACCTGAAGTGAAGCATCGGAATCTATAACTAGTGTCACAGGAATGGTTCAAAACATAGACAGTAAGAAGAGTAAGTTTTCTTGTACTTAAGTCGGCATTGTGCCTTTTGTATTTAATTCCAATGCAATTTCTGTGTTTCATCGTCAATACGAAGGTCAGAGGGATACAATAAACCTGAATTGAAGCATCGGAATCTATAACTAGTGTCACAGGAAAGGTTCAAAAGATAGACAGCAAGAAGAGTCAGTTTTCTTGTACTTAAGTCGGCATTGTGACTTTTGTATTTAATTCCGATGCAATTTCTGTGTTTCATCGTCAATAAGAAGGTCAGAGGCATACAGTAAACCTGAAGTGAAGCATCGGAATCTATAACTAGTGTCACAGGAATGGTTCAAACATAGACAGTAAGAAGAGTCAGTTTTCTTGTACTTAAGTCGGCATTGTGCCTTTTGTATTTAATTCCGATGCAATTTCAGTGTTTCATCGTCAATAAGAAGGTCAGAGGGATACAGTGAACCTGAAGTGAAGCATCGGAATCAATAACTAGTGTCACACTAATGGTTCAAGCCATAGACAGTAAGAAGAGTCAGTTTTCTTGTTCTTAGGTCGGCATTGTGCCTTTTGTATTTAATTCTGATGCAATTTCTGTGTTTCATCGTCAATAAGAAGGTCGGAGGAATACAGTGAACCTGAAGTGAAGCATCGGAATCTATAACTAGTGTCACAGGAATGGTTCAAATCATAGACAGTAAGAAGAGTCAGTTTTATTGTATTTAAATCTGCATTGTGCCTTTTGTATTTAATTTCGATGCTATTTCTGTGTTTCATCGTCAATAAGATGGTCAGAGGGATACAGTAAACTTGAAGTGAAGCATCGGACTCTATAACTAGTGTCACAGGAATGGTTCAAAACATAGACAGTAAGAAGAGTCAGTTTTCTTGTACTTAAGTCGGCATTGTGCTTTTTTTATTTTATTCCGATGCTATTTCTGTGTTTCATCGTCAATAAGATGGTCAGAGGGATACAGTAAACCGGAAGTGAAGCATCGCAGTCTATAACTAGTGACACAGGAATGGCTCAAACATAGACAGTAAGAAGAGTCAGTTTTCTTGTACTTAAGTCGGAATTGTGCGTTTTTTATTTTATTCCGATGTTATTTCTGTGTTTCATTGTCAATAAGATGGTCAGAGGGATACAGTAAACCGGAAGTTAAGCATCGGAATCTATAATTAGTGTCACAGGAATGGTTCAAAACATAGACAGTAAGAAGAGTCAGTTTCCTTGTACTTAAGTCGGCATTGTGCCTTTTGTATTTAATTCCGATGCAACTTCTGTGTTTCATCGTCAATAAGAAGGTCAGAGGCATACAGTAAACCTGAAGTGAAGCATCGGAATCTATAACTAGTGTCACAGGAACGGTTCAAACATAGACAGTAAGAAGAGTAAGTTTTCTTGTACTTACGTCAGCATTGTGCCTTTTGTATTTAATTCCTATGAAATTTCAGTGTTTCATCGTCAATAAGAAGGTCAGAGGGATACAGTGAACCTGAAGTGAAGCATCGGAATCTATAACTAGTGTCACAGGAATGGTTCAAAATATAGCCAGTAAGAAGAGTAAGTTTTCTTGTAGTTAAGTCGGCTTTGTGCCTTTTGTATTTAATTCCGATGCTATTTCTGTGTTTCATCGTCAATAAGATGGTCAGAGGGATACAGTAAACTTGAAGTGAAGCATCGGACTCTATAACTAGTGTCACAGGAATGGTTCAAAACATAGACAGTAAGAAGAGTCAGTTTTCTTGTACTTAAGTCGGCATTGTGCTTTTTTTTATTTTATTCCGATGCTATTTCTGTGTTCCATCGTCAATAAGAAGGTCAGACGAATACAGTAAACCTGAAGTGAAGCATCGGAATCTATAACTAGTACACAGGAATGGTTCAAATCATAGAAAGTAAGAAGAGTCAGTTTTCTTGTACTTAAGTCGGCATTTTGCCTTTTGTATTTAATTCCGATGCAATTTCTGTGTTTCATCGTCAATAAGAAGGTCAGAGGCATACAGTAAACCGGAAGTTAAGCCCCCACGGAATCTATAATTAGTGTCACAGGAATGGTTCAAAACATAGACAGTAAGAAGAGTCAGTTTCCTTGTACTTAAGTCGGCATTGTGCCTTTTGTATTTAATTCCGATGCAACTTCTGTGTTTCATCGTCAATAAGAAGGTCAGAGGCATACAGTAAACCTGAAGTGAAGCATCGGAATCTATAACTAGTATCACAGGAATGGTTCAAATCATAGAAAGTAAGAAGAGTCAGTTTTCTTGTACTTAAGTCGGCATTGTGCCTTTTGTATTTAATTCCGATGCAATTTCTGTGTTTCATCGTCAATAAGAAGGTCAGAGGCATACAGTAAATCTGAAGTGAAGCATCGGAATCTATAACTAGTGTCACAGGAACGGTTCAAACATAGACAGTAAGAAGAGTCAGTTTTCTTGTACTTAAGTCAGCATTGTGCCTTTTGTAATTAAATCCTATGGAATTTCAGTGTTTCATCGTCAATAAGAAGGTCAGAGGGATACAGTGAACCTGAAGTGAAGCATCGGAATCTATAACTAGTGTCACAGGAATGGTTCAAAATATAGCCAGTAAGAAGAGTCAGTTTTCTTGTACTTAAGTCGGCATTGTCCCTTTTGTATTTAATTCCGATGGAATTTCTGTGTTTCATCGTCAATAAGATGGTCAGAGGTATACAGTAAACCGGAAGTGAAACATCGGAATCTATAACTAGTGACACAGGAATGGTTCAAACATAGACAGTAAGAAGAGTCAGTTTTCTTGTACTTAAGTCGGAATTGTGCCTTTTGTATTTAATCCTATGCAATTTCTGTGTGTCATCGTCAATACGAAGGTCAGAGGGATACAGTAAACCTGAAGTAAAGCATCGGAATCTATAACTAGTGTCACAGGAAAGGTTCAAAACATAGACAGTAAGAAGAGTCAGTTTTCTTGTACTTAAGTCGGCATTGTGCCTTTTGTATTTAATTCCGATGAAATTTCTGTGTTTTATCGTCAATAAGAGAGTCAGAGGCATACAGTAAACCTGAAGTGAAGCATCGGAATCTATAACTAGTGTCACAGGAATGGTTCAAACATAGACTGTAAGAAGAGTCAGTTTTCTTGTACTTAAGTCGGCATTGTGCCTTTTGTATTTAATTCCGATGCAATTTCAGTGTTTCATCGTCAATAAGAAGGTCAGAGGGATACAGTGAACCTGAAGTGAAGCATCGGAATCTATAACTAGTGTCACGGGAATGGTTCAAATCTTAGATAGTAGGAAGAGTCAGTTTTCTTGTACTTAAGTCGGCATTGTGCCTTTTGTATTCAATTCCGATACAATTTCTGTGTTTCATCGTCAATAGGAAGGTCAGAGGGATACAGTAAACCTGAAGTGAAGCATCGGAATCTATAATTAGTGTCACATGAATGGTTCAAATCATAGACCGTAAGAAGAGTCAATTTTCTGGTATTTAAATCTGCATTGTGCCTTTTGTATTTAATTTCGATGCAATTTCTGTGTTTCATCCTCAATAAGATGGTCAGAGGGATACAGTAAACCTGAAGTGAAGCATCGGAATCTATAACTAGTGTCACAGGAATGGTTCAAAACGTAGACAGTAAGAAGAGTCAGTTTTCTTGTACTTAAGTCGGGATGGTGCCTTTTGTTTTTAATTCCGATGCGAATTCTGTGTTTCATCGTCAATAAGAAGGTCAGAGGTGTACAGCAAACCTGAAGTGAAGCATCGGAATCTATAACTAGTGTCACAGGAATGGTTCAAAACATAGACAGTAGGAAGAGTCAGTTTTATTGTACTTAAGTCGGCATTGTGCCTTTTGTATTTAATTCCGATGGAATTTCAGTCTGTCATCGTCAATAAGAAGGTCAGAGGGATACAGTGAACCTGAAGTGAAGCATCGGAATCTATAACTAGTGTCACAGGATTGGTTCAAAACGTAGACAGTAAGAAGAGTCAGTTTTCTTGTACTTAAGTCGGCATTGTGCCTTTTTTATTTTATTCCGATGCAATTTCTGTGTTTCATCGTCAATACGAAGGTCAGAGGGATACAGTAAACATGAAGTGAAGCATCGGAATCTATAACTGGTGTCACAGGAATGGTTCAAAACATAGACAGTAAGAGGAGTCAGTTTTCTTGTACTTAAGTCGGCATTGTGCCTTTTGTATTTAATTCCGATGCAATTTCTGTGTTTCATCGTCAATAAGAAGGTCAGAGGGATACAGTAAACCTGAAGTGAAGCATCGGAATCTATAACTAGTGTCACATGAATCGCTCAAAACATAGAAAGTAAGAAGAGTCAGTTTTCTTGTACTTAAGTCGGCATTGTGCCTTTTTTATTTTATTCCGATGCTATTTCTGCGTTTCATCGTCAATAAGATGGTCAGAGGGATACAGTAAACCGGAAGTGACGCATCGGAATCTATAACTAGTATCACAGGAATGGTTCAAACATAGACAGTAAGAAGAGTCAGTTTTCTTGTACTTAAGTCGCCATTGTGCCTTTTGTATTTAATTCCGATGCAATTTGTGTGTTTCATCGTCAATAAAAGGTCAGAGGTATACAGTAAACCTGAAGTGAAGCATCGGAATCTATAACTAGTATCACAGGAAAGGTTCAAAACATAGACAGCAAGAAGAGTCAGTTTTCTTGTTCTTATGTCGGCATTGTGCCTTTTGCATTTAATTCCGATGCAATTTCTCTGTTTCATCGTCAATAAGAAGGTCAGAGGCATACAGTAAACCTGAGGTGAAGCATCGGAATCTATAACTAGTCTCACAGGAATGGTTCAAACATAGACAGTAAGAAGAGTCAGTTTTCTTGTACTTAAGTCGGCATTGTGCTTTTTGTATTTAATTCCGATGCAACTTCAGTGTTTCATCGCCAATAAGAAGGTCAGAGGGATACAGTGAACCTGAAATGAAGCATCGGAATCAATAACTAGTGTCACACTAATGGTTCAAACCATAGACAGTAAGAAGAGTCAGTTTTCTTGTACTTAGATCAGCATTGTGCCTTTTGTATTTAATTGTGATGCAATTTCTGTGTTTCATCGTCAATAAGAAGGTCAGAGGAATACAGTAAACCTGAAGTGAAGCATCGAAATCTATAACTAGTGTCACAGGAATGGTTCAAATCATAGACAGTAAGAAGAGTCAGTTTTCTTGTACTTAATTCGGCATTTTGCCTTTTGTATGTAATTCCGATGCAATTTCTGTGTTTCATCGCCAATAAGAAGGTCAGAGGGATACAGTAAACCTGAATTGAAGCATCGGAATCTATAACTAGTGTCACAGGAATGGTTCAAAACTTAGACAGTAAGAAGAGTCAGTTTTATTGTACTTAAGTCGGCATTGTGCCTTTTGTATTTAATTCCGATGCAATTTCTATGTTTCATCGTCAATAAGGAGGTCAGAGGGATACAGTGAACCTGAAGTGAAGCATCGGAATCTATAACTAGTGTCACAGGAATGGTTCAATTCATAGACAGTAAGAAGAGTCTGTTTTCTTGTACTTAAGTCGTCATTGTGCCTTTTGAATTTAATTCCGATGCAATTTCTGTGTTTCATCGTCAATAAGAAGGTCAGAGGAATACAGTAAATCTGAAGTGAAGCATCGGAATCTATAACTAGTGTCACAGGAATGGTTCAAATCAAAGACAGTAAGAAAAGTCTGTTTTCTTGTACTGAAGTCGGCATTGTGCCTTTTGTATTTAATTCTGATGCAATTTCTGTGTTTCATCGTCAATAAGAAGGTCAGAGGAATACAGTAAACCTGAAGTGAAGCATCGGAATCTATAACTAGTGTCACAGGAATATTTCAAAACATAGACAGTAAGAAGAGTCAGTTTTCTTGTACTTAAGTCGGCATTGTGCCTTTTTATTTAATTCCGATGTAATTTCTGTGTTTCATCGTCAATAAGAAGGTCAGAGGCATACAGTAAACATGAAGTGAAGCATCGGAATCTATAATTAGTGTCACATGATTGGTTCAAATCATAGACAGTAAGAAGAGTCACTTTTCCTCTATTTAAATCAGCATTGTGAGTTTTGTATTTAATTTCGATGCAATTTCTGTAATTCATCGTCAATAAAAAAGTCAGAGGGATACAGTAAACCTGATGTGAAGCATCGGAATCTATAACTAGTGTCACAGGAATGGTTCAAAACATAGACAGTAAGAAGAGTCAGTTTTCTTGTACTTAAGTCGGGATTATGCCTTTTGTAATTAATTCCGATGCAAATTCTGTGTTTCATCGCCAATAAGAAGGTCAGATGTATACAGTAAACCTGAAGTGATGCATTGGAATCTATAACTAGTATCATAGGAATGGTTCAAAACATAGACAGTAAGAAGAGTCACTTTTATTGTACTTAAGTCGGCATTGTGCGATTTGTTTTTAATTCCGATGGAATTTCATTGTTTTATCGTCAATAAGAGGGTCAAAGGGATACAGTGAACCTAAAGTGAAGCATCGGAATCTATAACTAATGACACAGGATTGGTCAAAGCATAGACAGTAAGAAGAGTCAGTTTTCTTGTACTTAAGTCGGCATTGTGCCTTTTGTATTTAATTCCGATGCAATTTCTGTGTTTCATCGTCAATACGAAGGTCAGAGGGATACAGTAAACATGAAGTGAAGCATCGGAATCTATAACTGGTGTCACAGGAATGATTCAAAACATAGACATTAAGAGGAGTCAGTTTTCTTGTACTTAAGTCGGCATTGTGCCTTTTGCATTTAATTCCGATGCAATTTCTGTGTTTCATCGTCAATAAGAAGGTCAGGGGGATACAGTAAACCTGAAGTGAAGCATCGGAATCTATAACTAGTGCCACATGAATGGTTCAAAACATAGACAGTAAGTAGAGTCAGTTTTCTTGTACTTAATTGGGCATTGTGCGTTTTTTATTTTATTCCGATGCTATTTCTGTGTTTCATCGTCAATACGATGGTCAGAGGGATACAGTAAACCGGAAGTGAAGCATCGGAATCTATAATTAGTGTCACAGGAACGGATCAAACATAGACAGTAAGAAGAGTCAGTTTTCTTGTACTTAAGTCAGCATTGTGCCTTTTGTATTTAATTCCTATGGAATTTCAGTGTTTCATCGTCAATAAGAAGGTCAGAGGGATACAGTGAACCTGAAGTGAAGCATCGGAATCTATAACTAGTGTCGCAGGAATGGTTCAAAATATAGCCATTAAGAAGAGTCAGTTTTCTTGTACTTAAGTCGACATTGAGCCTTTTGCATTTAATTCCGATGCAATTTTTGTGTTTCATCGTCAATAAGAAGGTCAGAGGAATAGAGTAAACCTGAAAAGAATCATCGGAATCTGTAATTAGTGTCACATGAATGGTTCAAATCATAGACAGTAAGAAGAGTCAATTTTCCTGTATTTAAATCAGCATTGTGCCTTTTGTATTTAATTTCGATGCAATTTCTGTGTTTCATCGTCAATAAGAAGGTCAGAGGGATACAGTAAACCTGAAGTGAAGCATCGGAATCTATAACTAGTGTCACAGGAATGGTTGAAACATAGACAGTAAGAAGAGGCAGTATTCTTGTACTTAAGTCGGGATTATGCCTTTTGTATTTAATTCCGATGCAAATTCTGTATTTCATCGTCAATAAGAAGGTCACAGGTATACAGTAAACCTGAAGTGAAGCATCGGAATCTATAACTAGTGTCACAGGAATGGTTCAAAACATAGACAGTAAGAAGAGTAAGTTTTCTTGTACTTAAGTCGGCATTGTGAGTTTTGTATTTAATTCCAATGCAATTTCTGTGTTTCATCGTCAATACGAACGTCAGAGGTATACAATAAACCTGAAGTGAAGCATCGGAATCTATAACTAGTGTCACAGGAAAGGTTCAAAACATAGACAGCAAGAAGAGTCAGTTTTCTTGTACTTAAGTCGGCATTGTGACTTTTGTATTTAATTCCGATGCAATTTCTGTGTTTCATCGTCAATAAGAAGGTCAGAGGCATACAGTAAACCTGAAGTGAAGCATCGGAATCTATAACTAGTGTCACAGGAATGGTTCAAACATAGACAGTAAGAAGAGTCAGTTTTCTTGTACTTAAGTCGGCATTGTGCCTTTTGTATTTAATTCCGATGCAATTTCAGTGTTTCATCGTCAATAAGAAGGTCAGAGGGATACATTGAACCTGAAGTGAAGCATCGGAATCAATAACTAGTGTCACACTAATGGTTCAAACCATAGACAGTAAGAAGAGTCAGTTTTCTTGTTCTTAGGTCGGCATTGTGCCTTTTGTATTTAATTCTGATGCAATTTCTGTGTTTCATCGTCAATAAGAAGGTCGGAGGAATACAGTGAACCTGAAGTGAAGCATCGGAATCTATAACTAGTGTCACATGAATGGTTCAAATCATAGACAGTAAGAAGAGTCAGTTTTATTGTATTTAAATCTGCATTGTGCCTTTTGTATTTAATTTCGATGCTATTTCTGTGTTTCATCGTCAATAAGATGGTCAGAGGGATACAGTAAACTTGAAGTGAAGCATCGGACTCTATAACTAGTGTCACAGGAATGGTTCAAAACATAGACAGTAAGAAGAGTCAGTTTTCTTGTACTTAAGTCGGCATTGTGCTTTTTTTATTTTATTCCGATGCTATTTCTGTGTTTCATCGTCAATAAGATGGTCAGAGGGATACAGTAAACCGGAAGTGAAGCATCGCAATCTATAACTAGTGACACAGGAATGGCTCAAACATAGACAGTAAGAAGAGTCAGTTTTCTTGTACTTAAGTCGGAATTGTGCGTTTTTTATTTTATTCCGATGTTATTTCTGTGTTTCATTGTCAATAAGATGGTCAGAGGGATACAGTAAACCGGAAGTTAAGCATCGGAATCTATAATTAGTGTCACAGGAATGGTTCAAAACATAGACAGTAAGAAGAGTCAGTTTCCTTGTACTTAAGTCGGCATTGTGCCTTTTGTATTTAATTCCGATGCAACTTCTGTGTTTCATCGTCAATAAGAAGGTCAGAGGCATACAGTAAACCTGAAGTGAAGCATCGGAATCTATAACTAGTGTCACAGGAACGGTTCAAACATAGACAGTAAGAAGAGTAAGTTTTCTTGTACTTAAGTCAGCATTGTGCCTTTTGTATTTAATTCCTATGAAATTTCAGTGTTTCATCGTCAATAAGAAGGTCAGAGGGATACAGTGAACCTGAAGTGAAGCATCGGAATCTATAACTAGTGTCACAGGAATGGTTCAAAATATAGCCAGTAAGAAGAGTAAGTTTTCTTGTAGTTAAGTCGGCTTTGTGCCTTTCGTATTTAATTCCGATGCAATTTCTGTGTTCCATCGTCAATAAGAAGGTCAGACGAATACAGTAAACCTGAAGTGAAGCATCGGAATCTATAACTAGTACACAGGAATGGTTCAAATCATAGAAAGTAAGAAGAGTCAGTTTTCTTGTACTTAAGTCGGCATTTTGCCTTTTGTATTTAATTCCGATGCAATTTCTGTGTTTCATCGTCAATAAGAAGGTCAGAGGCATACAGTAAACCGGAAGTTAAGCATCGGAATCTATAATTAGTGTCACAGGAATGGTTCAAAACATAGACAGTAAGAAGAGTCAGTTTCCTTGTACTTAAGTCGGCATTGTGCCTTTTGTATTTAATTCCGATGCAACTTCTGTGTTTCATCGTCAATAAGAAGGTCAGAGGCATACAGTAAACCTGAAGTGAAGCATCGGAATCTATAACTAGTATCACAGGAATGGTTCAAATCATAGAAAGTAAGAAGAGTCAGTTTTCTTGTACTTAAGTCGGCATTGTGCCTTTTGTATTTAATTCCGATGCAATTTCTGTGTTTCATCGTCAATAAGAAGGTCAGAGGCATACAGTAAATCTGAAGTGAAGCATCGGAATCTATAACTAGTGTCACAGGAACGGTTCAAACATAGACAGTAAGAAGAGTCAGTTTTCTTGTACTTAAGTCAGCATTGTGCCTTTTGTAATTAAATCCTATGGAATTTCAGTGTTTCATCGTCAATAAGAAGGTCAGAGGGATACAGTGAACCTGAAGTGAAGCATCGGAATCTATAACTAGTGTCACAGGAATGGTTCAAAATATAGCCAGTAAGAAGAGTCAGTTTTCTTGTACTTAAGTCGGCATTGTGCCTTTTGTATTTAATTCCGATGGAATTTCTGTGTTTCATCGTCAATAAGATGGTCATAGGTATACAGTAAACCGGAAGTGAAACATCGGAATCTATAACTAGTGACACAGGAATGGTTCAAACATAGACAGTAAGAAGAGTCAGTTTTCTTGTACTTAAGTCGGAATTGTGCCTTTTGTATTTAATCCTATGCAATTTCTGTGTGTCATCGTCAATACGAAGGTCAGAGGGATACAGTAAACCTGAAGTACAGCATCGGAATCTATAACTAGTGTCACAGGAAAGGTTCAAAACATAGACAGTAAGAAGAGTCAGTTTTCTTGTACTTAAGTCGGCATTGTGCCTTTTGTATTTAATTCCGATGAAATTTCTGTGTTTTATCGTCAATAAGAGAGTCAGAGGCATACAGTAAACCTGAAGTGAAGCATCGGAATCTATAACTAGTTTCACAGGAATGGTTCAAACATAGACTGTAAGAAGAGTCAGTTTTCTTGTACTTAAGTCGGCATTGTGCCTTTTGTATTTAATTCCGATGGAATTTCAGTCTGTCATCGTCAATAAGAAGGTCAGAGGGATACAGTGAACCTGAAGTGAAGCATCGGAATCTATAACTAGTGTCACAGGATTGGTTCAAAACGTAGACAGTAAGAAGAGTCAGTTTTCTTGTACTTAAGTCGGCATTGTGCCTTTTTTATTTTATTCCGATGCTATTTCTGTGTTTCATCGTCAATAAGATGGTCAGAGGGATACAGTAAACCGGAAGTGAAGCATCGGAATCTATAACTAGTGACACAGGAATGGCTCAAACATAGACAGTAAGAAGAGTCAGTTTTCTTGTACTTAAGTCGGAATTGTGCGTTTTTGATTTTATTCCGATGTTATTTCTGTGTTTCATTGTCAATAAGATGGTCAGAGGGATACAGTAAACCGGAAGTGAAGCATCGGATTCTATAATTAGTGTCACAGGAATGGTTCAAAACATAGACAGTAAGAAGAGTCAGTTTCCTTGTACTTAAGTCGGCATTGTGCCTTTTGTATTTAATTCCGATGCAACTTCTGTGTTTCATCGTCAATAAGAAGGTCAGAGGCATACAGTAAACCTGAAGTGAAGCATCGGAATCTATAACTAGTGTCACAGGAACGGTTCAAACATAGACAGTAAGAAGAGTAAGTTTTCTTGTACTTAAGTCAGCATTGTGCCTTTTGTATTTAATTCCTATGAAATTTCAGTGTTTCATCGTCAATAAGAAGGTCAGAGGGATACAGTGAACCTGAAGTGAAGCATCGGAATCTATAACTAGTGTCACAGGAATGGTTCTAAATATAGCCAGTAAGAAGAGTAAGTTTTCTTGTAGTTAAGTCGGCTTTGTGCCTTTTGTATTTAATTCCGATGCAATTTCTGTGTTCCATCGTCAATAAGAAGGTCAGAGGAATACAGTAAATCTGAAGTGAAGCATCGGAATCTATAACTAGTATCACAGGAATGGTTCAAATCATAGAAAGTAAGAAGAGTCATTTTTCTTGTACTTAAGTCGGCATTGTGCCTTTTGTATTTAATTCCGATGCAATTTCTGTGTTTCATCGTCAATAAGAAGGTCAGAGGCATACAGTAAACCGGAAGTTAAGCATCGGAATCTATAATTAGTGTCACAGGAATGGTTCAAAACATAGACAGTAAGAAGAGTCAGTTTCCTTGTACTTAAGTCGGCATTGTGCCTTTTGTATTTAATTCCGATGCAACTTCTGTGTTTCATCGTCAATAAGAAGGTCAGAGGCATACAGTAAACCTGAAGTGAAGCATCGGAATCTATAACTAGTATCACAGGAATGGTTCAAATCATAGAAAGTAAGAAGAGTCAGTTTTCTTGTACTTAAGTCGGCATTGTGCCGTTTGTATTTAATTCCGATGCAATTTCTGTGTTTCATCGTCAATAAGAAGGTCAGAGGCATACAGTAAATCTGAAGTGAAGCATCGGAATCTATAACTAGTGTCACAGGAACGGTTCAAACATAGACAGTAAGAAGAGTCAGTTTTCTTGTACTTAAGTCAGCATTGTGCCTTTTGTATTTAATTCCTATGGAATTTCAGTGTTTCATCGTCAATAAGAAGGTCAGAGGGATACAGTGAACCTGAAGTGAAGCATCGGAATCTATAACTAGTGTCACAGGAATGGTTCAAAATATAGCCAGTAAGAAGAGTCAGTTTTCTTGTACTTAAGTCGGCATTGTGCCTTTTGTATTTAATTCCGATTGAAATTCTGTGTTTCATCGTCAATACGATGGTCAGAGGTATACAGTAAACCGGAAGTGAAACATCGGAATCTATAACTAGTGACACAGGAATGGTTCAAACATAGACAGTAAGAAGAGTCAGTTTTCTTGTACTTAAGTCGGAATTGTGCCTTTTGTATTTAATCCTATGCAATTTCTGTGTGTCATCGTCAATACGAAGGTCAGAGGGATACAGTAAACCTGAAGTAAAGCATCGGAATCTATAACTAGTGTCACAGGAAAGGTTCAAAACATAGACAGTAAGAAGAGTCAGTTTTCTTGTACTTAAGTCGGCATTGTGCCTTTTGTATTTAATTCCGATGAAATTTCTGTGTTTTATCGTCAATAAGAGAGTCAGAGGCATACAGTAAACCTGAAGTGAAGCATCGGAATCTATAACTAGTGTCACAGGAATGGTTCAAACATAGACTGTAAGAAGAGTCAGTTTTCTTGTACTTAAGTCGGCATTGTGCCTTTTGTATTTAATTCCGATGCAATTTCAGTGTTTCATCGTCAATAAGAAGGTCAGAGGGATACAGTGAACCTGAAGTGAAGCATCGGAATCTATAACTAGTGTCACAGGAATGGTTCAAATCTTAGATAGTAGGAAGAGTCAGTTTTCTTGTACTTAAGTCGGCATTGTGCCTTTTGTATTCAATTCCGATGCAATTTCTGTGTTTCATCGTCAATAGGAAGGTCAGAGGGATACAGTAAACCTGAAGTGAAGCATCGGAATCTATAATTAGTGTCACATGAATGGTTCAAATCATAGACCGTAAGAAGAGTCAATTTTCTGGTATTTAAATCTGCATTGTGCCTTTTGTATTTAATTTCGATGCAATTTCTGTGTTTCATCCTCAATAAGATGGTCAGAGGGATACAGTAAACCTGAAGTGAAGCATCGGAATCTATAACTAGTGTCACAGGAATGGTTCTAAACGTAGACAGTAAGAAGAGTCAGTTTTCTTGTACTTAAGTCGGGATGGTGCCTTTTGTTTTTAATTCCGATGCGAATTCTGTGTTTCATCGTCAATAAGAAGGTCAGAGGTATACAGCAAACCTGAAGTGAAGCATCGGAATCTATAACTAGTGTCACAGGAATGGTTCAAAACATAGACAGTAGGAAGAGTCAGTTTTATTGTACTTAAGTCGGCATTGTGCCTTTTGTATTTAATTCCGATGGAATTTCAGT
The DNA here is from genome assembly GCF_021461385.2 of Schistocerca piceifrons. Classification (NCBI taxonomy): domain Eukaryota; kingdom Metazoa; phylum Arthropoda; class Insecta; order Orthoptera; family Acrididae; genus Schistocerca; species Schistocerca piceifrons. The sequence continues at coordinate 35,162 of NW_025727635.1, forward strand.
CTGTCATCGTCAATAAGAAGGTCAGAGGGATACAGTGAACCTGAAGTGAAGCATCGGAATCTATAACTAGTGTCACAGGATTGGTTCAAAACGTAGACAGTAAGAAGAGTCAGTTTTCTTGTACTTAAGTCGGCATTGTGCCTTTTTTATTTTATTCCGATGCTATTTCTGTGTTTCATCGTCAATAAGATGGTCAGAGGGATACAGTAAACCGGAAGTGAAGCATCGGAATCTATAACTAGTGACACAGGAATGGCTCAAACATAGACAGTAAGAGGAGTCAGTTTTCTTGTACTTAAGTCGGAATTGTGCCTTTTGTATTTAATTCCGATGCAATTTCTGTGTTTCATTGTCAATAAGAAGGTCAGAGAGATACAGTAAACCTGAAGTGAAGCTTCGGAATCTATAATTAGTGACACATGAATGATTCAAAACACAGACAGTAAGAAGAGTCAGTTTTCTTGTATTTAAATCAGCATTGTGCCTTTTGTATTTATTTCCGATGCAAATTCTGTGTTTCATCGTCAATAAGAAGGTCAGAGGAATGCAGTAAACCTGAAGTGAAGCATCGGAATCTATAACTAGTGTCACAGGAATGGTTCAAATCATAGACAGTAAGAAGAGTCAGTTTTCTTGTACTTAGGTCGGCATTGTGCCTTTTGTATTTAATTCCGATGCAATTTCTGTGTTTCATTGTCAATAAGAAGGTCAGAGGGATACAGTAAACCTGAAGTGAAGCATCGGAATCTATAATTAGTGACACATGAATGGTTCAAAACATAGACAGTAAGAAGAGTCAGTTGTCTTGTCTTTAAATCAGCATTGTGCATTTTGTATTTAATTTCGATGCAATTTCTGTGTTTCGTCGTCAATAAGAACGTCAGAGGGATACAGTAAACCTGAAGTGAAGCATCGGAATCTATAACTAGTGTCACAGGAATGGTTCAAAACATAGACAGTAAGAACAGTCAGTTTTCTTGTACTTAAGTAGGCATTGTGCCTTTTGTATTTAATTCCGATGCTAATTCTGTGTTTCATCGTCAATAAGAAGGTCAGAAGTATACAGTAATACTGAAGTGAAGCAACGGAATCTATAACTAGTGTCACAGAAATGGTTCAAAGCATAGACAGTAAGAAGAGTCAGTTTTCTTGTACTTATGTCGGCATTGTGCCTTTTGTATTTAATCCGATGCAATCTCTGTGTTTCAACGTCAATAAGAATGTCGGAGGGATACGGTAGACCTGAAGTGAAGCATCGGAATCTATAACTAGTGTCACAGGAATTGTTCAAATCATAGACAGTAAGAAGAGTCAGTTTTCTTGCACTTATGTCGGCATTGTGCTTTTTGTATTTAATTCCGATGCAATTTCTGTGTTTCATCGTCAATAAGAGGGTCAGAGGGATACAGTAAACCTGAAGTGAAGCATCGGAATCTATAACTAGTGTCACAGGAACGGTTCAAACATAGACAATAAGAAGAGTCAGTTTTCTTGTACTTAAGTCAGCATTGTGCCTTTTGTATTTAATTCCGATGGAATATCAGTGTTTCATCGTCAATAAGAAGGTCAGAGGGATACAGTGAAACTGAAGTGAAGCATCGGAATCTATAACTAGTGTCACAGGAATGGTTCAAAATATAGCCAGTAAGAAGAGTCAGTTTTCTTGTACTTAAGTCGGCATTGTGCCTCTTGTATTTAATTCCGACGCAATTTCTGTGTTTCGTCGTCAATAAGAAGGTCAGAGGAATACAGAAAACCTGAAGTGAAGCATCGGAATCTATAACTAGTGTCACAGGAATGGTTCAAATCTTAGATAGTAGGAACAGTCAGTTTTCTTGTACTTAAGTCGGCATTGTGACTTTTGTATTTAATTCCGATGCAATTTCTGTGTTTCATCGTCAATAAGAAGGTCAGAGGGATACAGTAAACTTGAAGTGATGCATCGTAATCTATAATTAGTGTCACATGAATGGTTCAAATCATAGACCGTAAGAAGAGTCAATTTTCTGGTATTTAATTCTGCATTGTGTCTTTTGTACTTAATTTCGATGCAATTTCTGTGTTTCATCCTCAATAAGATGGTCAGAGGGATACAGTAAACCTGAAGTGAAGCATCGGAATCTATAACTAGTGTCACAGGAAAGGTTCAAAACATAGACAGTAAGAAGAGTCAGTTTTCTTGTACTTAAGTCGGCATTGTGCCTTTTGTATTTAATTCCGATGCGAATTCTGTGTTTCATCGTCAATAAGAAGGTCAGAGGTATACAGCAAACCTGAAGTGAAGCATCGGAATCTATAACTAGTGTCACAGGAATGGTTCAAAACATAGACAGTGGGAAGAGTCAGTTTTATTGTACTTAAGTCGGCATTGTGCCTTTTGTATTTAATTCCGATGGAATTTCAGTCTTTCATCGTCAATAAGAAGGTCAGAGGGATACAGTAAACCGGAAGTGAAGCATCGGAATCTATAACTAGTGACACAGGAATGGTTCAAACATAGACAGTAAGAAGAGTCAGTTTTCTTGTACTTAAGTCGGAATTGTGCCTTTTGTATTTACTCCTATGGAATTTCTGTGTGTCATCGTCAATACGAAGGTCAAAGGGATACAGTAAACCTGAAGTAAAGCATCGGAATCTATAACTAGTGTCACAGGAATGGTTCAATTCATAGACAGTAAGAAGAGTCTGTTTTCTTGTACTTAAGTCGCATTGTGCTTTTTGAATTTAATTCCGATGCAATGTCTGTGGTTCATCGTCAATAAGAAGGTCAGAGGGATACAGTGAACCTGAAGTGAAGCATCGGAATCTATAACTAGTGTCACAGGAATGGTTCAAATCTTAGATAGTAGGAAGAGTCAGTTTTCTTGTACTTAAGTCGGCATTGTGCCTTTTGTATTCTATTCCGATGCAATTTCTGTGTTTCATCGTCAATAAGAAGGTCAGAGGGATACAGTAAAACTGAAGTGAAGCATCGGAATCTATAATTAGTGTCACATGAATGGTTCAAATCATAGACCGTAAGAAGAGTCAATTTTCTGGTATTTAAATCTGCATTGTGCCTTTTGTATTTAATTTCGATGCAATTTCTGTGTTTCATCCTCAATAAGATGGTCAGAGGGATAGAGTAAACCTGAAGTGAAGCATCGGAATCTATAGCTAGTGTCACAGGAATGGTTCAAAACATAGACAGTAAGAAGAGTCAGTTTTCTTGTACTTAAGTCGGGATGGTGCCTTTTGTATTTAATTCCGATGCGAATTCTGTGTTTCATCGTCAATAAGAAGGTCAGAGGTATACAGCAAACCTGAAGTGAAGCATCGGAATCTATAACTAGTGTCACAGGAATGGTTCAAAACATAGACAGTAGGAAGAGTCAGTTTTATTGTACTTATGTCGTCATTGTGCCTTTTGTATTTAATTCCGATGGAATTTCAGTCTTTCATCGTCAGTAAGAAGGTCAGAGGGATACAGTGAGCCTGAAGTGAAGCGTCGGAATCTATAACTAGTGTCTCAGGATTGGTTCAAAACATAGATAGTAAGAAGAGTCAGTTTTCTTGTACTTAAGTCGGCATTGTGCCTTTTTTATTTTATTCCGATGCTATTTCTGTGTTTCATCGTCAATAAGATGGTCAGAGGGATACAGTAAACCGGAAGTGAAGCATCGGAATCTATAACTAGTGACACAGGAATGGCTCAAACATAGACAGTAAGAAGAGTCAGTTTTCTTGTACTTAAGTCGGAATTGTGCGTTTTTTATTTTATTCCGATGTTATTTCTGTGTTTCATTGTCAATAAGATGGTCAGAGGGATACAGTAAACCGGAAGTTAAGCATCGGAATCTATAACTAGTGTCACAGGAACGGTTCAAACATAGACAATAAGAAGAGTCAGTTTTCTTGTACTTAAGTCAGCATTGTGCCTTTTGTATTTAATTCCGATGGAATATCAGTGTTTCATCGTCAATAAGAAGGTCAGAGGGATACAGTGAAACTGAAGTGAAGCATCGGAATCTATAACTAGTCTCACAGGAATGGTTCAAAATATAGCCAGTAAGAAGAGTCAGTTTTCTTGTACTTAAGTCGGCATTGTGACTTTTGTATTTAATTCCGATGCAATTTCTGTGTTTCATCGTCAATAAGAAGGTCAGAGGGATACAGTAAACTTGAAGTGATGCATCGTAATCTATAATTAGTGTCACATGAATGGTTCAAATCATAGACCGTAAGAAGAGTCAATTTTCTGGTATTTAATTCTGCATTGTGTCTTTTGTATTTAATTTCGATGCAATTTCTGTGTTTCATCCTCAATAAGATGGTCAGAGGGATACAGTAAACCTGAAGTGAAGCATCGGAATCTATAACTAGTGTCACAGGAAAGGTTCAAAACATAGACAGTAGGAAGAGTCAGTTTTCTTGTACTTAAGTCGGCATTGTGCCTTTTGTATTTAATTCCGATGCGAATTCTGTGTTTCATCGTCAATAAGAAGGTCAGAGGTATACAGCAAACCTGACGTGAAGCATCGGAATCTATAACTAGTGTCACAGGAATGGTTCAAAACATAGACAGTGGGAAGAGTCAGTTTTATTGTACTTAAGTCGGCATTGTGCCTTTTGTATTTAATTCCGATGGAATTTCAGTCTTTCATCGTCAATAAGAAGGTCAGAGGGATACAGTAAACCGGAAGTGAAGCATCAGAATCTATAACTAGTGACACAGGAATGGTTCAAACATAGACAGTAAGAAGAGTCAGTTTTCTTGTACTTAAGTCGGAATTGTGCCTTTTGTATTTACTCCTATGGAATTTCTGTGTGTCATCGTCAATACGAAGGTCAAAGGGATACAGTAAACCTGAAGTAAAGCATCGGAATCTATAACTAGTGTCACAGGAATGGTTCAATTCATAGACAGTAAGAAGAGTCTGTTTTCTTGTACTTAAGTCGCATTGTGCTTTTTGAATTTAATTCCGATGCAATGTCTGTGGTTCATCGTCAATAAGAAGGTCAGAGGGATACAGTGAACCTGAAGTGAAGCATCGGAATCTATAACTAGTGTCACAGGAATGGTTCAAATCTTAGATAGTAGGAAGAGTCAGTTTTCTTGTACTTAAGTCGGCATTGTGCCTTTTGTATTCTATTCCGATGCAATTTCTGTGTTTCATCGTCAATAAGAAGGTCAGAGGGATACAGTAAAACTGAAGTGAAGCATCGGAATCTATAATTAGTGTCACATGAATGGTTCAAATCATAGACCGTAAGAAGAGTCAATTTTCTGGTATTTAAATCTGCATTGTGCCTTTTGTATTTAATTTCGATGCAATTTCTGTGTTTCATCCTCAATAAGATGGTCAGAGGGATAGAGTAAACCTGAAGTGAAGCATCGGAATCTATAGCTAGTGTCACAGGAATGGTTCAAAACATAGACAGTAAGAAGAGTCAGTTTTCTTGTACTTAAGTCGGGATGGTGCCTTTTGTATTTAATTCCGATGCGAATTCTGTGTTTCATCGTCAATAAGAAGGTCAGAGGTATACAGCAAACCTGAAGTGAAGCATCGGAATCTATAACTAGTGTCACAGGAATGGTTCAAAACATAGACAGTAGGAAGAGTCAGTTTTATTGTACTTATGTCGTCATTGTGCCTTTTGTATTTAATTCCGATGGAATTTCAGTCTTTCATCGTCAGTAAGAAGGTCAGAGGGATACAGTGAACCTGAAGTGAAGCGTCGGAATCTATAACTAGTGTCTCAGGATTGGTTCAAAACATAGATAGTAAGAAGAGTCAGTTTTCTTGTACTTAAGTCGGCATTGTGCCTTTTTTATTTTATTCCGATGTTATTTCTGTGTTTCATCGTCAATAAGATGGTCAGAGGGATACAGTAAACCGGAAGTGAAGCATCGGAATCTATAACTAGTGACACAGGAATGGCTCAAACATAGACAGTAAGAAGAGTCAGTTTTCTTGTACTTAAGTCGGAATTGTGCGTTTTTTATTTTATTCCGATGTTATTTCTGTGTTTCATTGTCAATAAGATGGTCAGAGGGATACAGTAAACCGGAAGTTAAGCATCGGAATCTATAATTAGTGTCACAGGAATGGTTCAAAACATAGACAGTAAGAAGAGTCAGTTTCCTTGTACTTAAGTCGGCATTGTGCCTTTTGTATTTAATTCCGATGCAACTTCTGTGTTTCATCGTCAATAAGAAGGTCAGAGGCATACAGTAAACCTGAAGTGAAGCATCGGAATCTATAACTAGTGTCACAGGAACGGTTCAAACATAGACAGTAAGAAGAGTAAGTTTTCTTGTACCTAAGTCAGCATTGTGCCTTTTGTATTTAATTCCTATGAAATTTCAGTGTTTCATCGTCAATAAGAAGGTCAGAGGGATACAGTGAACCTGAAGTGAAGCATCGGAATCTATAACTAGTGTCACAGGAATGGTTCAAAATATAGCCAGTAAGAAGAGTAAGTTTTCTTGTAGTTAAGTCGGCTTTGTGCCTTTTGTATTTAATTCCGATGCAATTTCTGTGTTTCATCGTCAATAAGAAGTTCAGAGGGATACAGTGAACCTGAAGTGAAGCATCGGAATCTATAACTAGTGTCACAGGAATGGTTCAAAATATAGCCAGTAAGAAGAGTCAGTTTTCTTGTACTTAAGTCGGCATTGTGCCTTTTGTATTTAATTCCGATGGAATTTCTGTGTTTCATCGTCAATAAGAAGGTCAGAGGAATACAGTAAACCTGAAGTGAAGCATCGGAATCCTTAACTAGTGTCACTGAAATGGTTCAAAACATAGACAGTAAGAAGAGTCAGTTTTCTTGTACTTAAGTCGGCATTGTGCCTTTTGTATTTAATTCCGATGCAATTTCTGTGTTTCATCGTCAATAAGAAGGTCAGAGGGATACAGAAAACTTGAAGTGAAGCATCGGAATCTATAATTAGTGTCACACGAATGGTTCAAATCATAGACAGTAAGAAGAGTCAGTTTTCCTGTATTTAAATCAGCATTGTGCCTTTTGTATTTAATTTCGATGCAATTTCTGTGTTTCATCGTCAATAAGAAGGTCAGAGGGATACAGTAAACCTGAAGTGAAGCATCAGAATCTATAACTAGTGTCACAGGAATGGTTCAAAACATAGACAGTAAGAAGAGTCAGTTTTCTTGTACTTAAGTCTTAATTATGCCTTTTGTATTTAATTCCGATACAAATTCTGTGTTTCATCGTCAATAAAAAGGTCACAGGTATACAGTAAACCTGAAGTGAAGCATCGGAATCCATAACTAGTGTCACAGGAATGGTTCAAAACATAGACAGTAAGAAGAGTCAGTTTTATTGTACTTAAGTTGGCATTGTGCCTTTTGTATTTAACTCCGATGGAATTTCAGTGTTTCATCGTCAATAGGAAGGTCAGAGGGATACAGTGACCCTGAAGTGAAGCATCGGAATCTATAACTAGTGTCACAGGATTGGTTCAAAGCATAGACAGTAAGAAGAGTCAGTTTTCTTGTACTTAAGTCGGCATTGTGCTATTTGTATTTAATTCCGATGCAATTTCTGTGTTTCATCGTCAATACGAAGGTCAGAGCGATACAGTAAACATGAAGTGAAGCATCGGAATCTATAACTGGTGTCACAGGAATGGTTCAAAACATAGACAGTAAGAGGAGTCAGTTTTCTTGTACTTAAGTCGGCATTGTGCCTTTTGTATTTAATTCCGATGCAATTTCTGTGTTTCATCGTCAATAAGAAGGTCAGAGGGATACAGTAAACCTGAAGTGAAGCATCGGAATCTATAACTAGTGTCACATGAATGGTTCAAAACATAGAAAGTAAGAAGAGTCAGTTTTCTTGTACTTAAGTCGGCATTGTGCCTTTTTTATTTTATTCCGATGCTATTTCTGTGTTTCATCGTCAATAAGATGGTCAGAGGGATACAGTAAACCGGAAGTGAAGCATCGGAATCTATAACTAGTATCACAGGAATGGTTCAAACATAGACAGTAAGAAGAGTCAGTTTTCTTGTACTTAAGTCGCCATTGTGCCTTTTGTATTTAATTCCGATGCAATTTCTGTGTTTCATCGTCAATACGAAGGTCAGTGGGATACAGTAAACCTGAAGTGAAGCATCGGAATCTATAACTAGTGTCACAGGAAAGGTTCAAAACATAGACAGCAAGAAGAGTCAGTTTTCTTGTACTTATGTCGGCATTGTGTATTTTGCATTTAATTCCGATGCAATTTCTGTGTTTCATCGTCAATAAGAAGGTCAGAGGCATACAGTAAACCTGAAGTGAAGCATCGGAATCTATAACTAGTGTCACAGGAATGGTTCAAACATAGACAGTAAGAAGAGTCAGTTTTCTTGTACTTAAGTCGGCATTGTGCCTTTTGTATTTAATTCCGATGCAACTTCAGTGTTTCATCGTCAATAAGAAGGTCAGAGGGATACAGTGAACCTGAAATGAAGCATCGGAATCAATAACTAGTGTCACAATAATGGTTCAAACCATAGACAGTAAGAAGAGTCAGTTTTCTTGTACTTAGATCAGCATTGTGCCTTTTGTATTTAATTCTGACGCAATTTCTGTGTTTCATCGTCAATAAGAAGGTCAGAGGAATACAGTAAACCTGAAGTGAAGCATCGAAATCTATAACTAGTGTCACAGGAATGGTTCAAATCATAGACAGTAAGAAGAGTCAGTTTTCTTGTACTTAATTCGGCATTTTGCCTTTTGTATGTAATTCCGATGCAATTTCTGTGTTTCATCGCCAATAAGAAGGTCAGAGGGATACAGTAAACCTGAAGTGAAGCATCGGAATCAATAACTAGTGTCACAGGAATGGTTCAAAACTTAGACAGTAAGAAGAGTCAGTTTTATTGTACTTAAGTCGGCATTGTGCCTTTTGTATTTAATTCCAATGCAATTTCTGTGTTTCATCGTCAATAAGGAGGTCAGAGGGATACAGTGAACCTGAAGTGAAGCATCTGAATCTATAACTAGTGTCACAGGAATGGTTCAATTCATAGACAGTAAGAAGAGTCTGTTTTCTTGTACTTAAGTCGTCATTGTGCCTTTTGAATTTAATTCCGATGCAATTTCTGTGTTTCATCGTCAATAAGAAGGTGAAAGGAATACAGTAAATCTGAAGTGAAGCATCGGAATCTATAACTAGTGTCACAGGAATGGTTCAAATCAAAGACAGTAAGAAAAGTCAGTTTTCTTGTACTGAAGTCAGCATTGTGCCTTTTGTATTTAATTCTGATGCAATTTCTGTGTTTCATCGTCAATAAGAAGGTCAGAGGAATACAGTAAACCTGAAGTGAAGCATTGGAATCTATAACTAGTGTCACAGGTATGGTTCAAATCATAGACAGTAAGAAGAGTCAGTTTTCTTGTACTTAATTCGGCATTGTGCCTTTTGTATGTAATTCCGATGCTATTTCTGTGTTTCATCGCCAATAAGAAGGTCAGAGGGATACAGTAAACCTGAAGTGAAGCATCGGAATCTATAACTAGTGTCACAGGAATGGTTCAAAACATAGACTGTAAGAAGAGTCAGTTATCTTGTACTTAAGTCGGCATTGTGGCTTTTGTATTTAATTCCGAAGCAATTTCTGTGTTTCATCGTCAATAGGAAGGTCAGAGGGATACAGTAAACCTTAAGTAAAGCATCGGAATCTACAACGAGTTTCACATGAATGGTTCAAAACATAGACTGTAAGAAGAGTCAGTTTTCTTGTACATAAGTCAGCATTGTGCCTTTTGTATTTAATTCCGATGCAATGTCTGTGTTTCATCGTCAATAAGAAGGTCAGAGGGATACAGTAAACCTGAAGTGAAGCATCGGAATCTATAATTAGTGTCACAGGAATGGTCCAAAACATAGACAGTAAGAAGAATTAGTTTTCTTGTACTTAAATCGGCATTGTGCCTTTTGTATTTAATTCCGATGCAATTTCTGTGTTTCATCGTCAATAAGAAGGTCAGAGAGATACAGTGAACCTGAGGTGAAGCATCGGAATCTATAACTAGTGTCACAGGAATGGTTCAAAATATAGCCAGTAAGAGGGGTCAGTTTTCTTGTACTTAAGTCGGCATTGTGCTTTTTGTATTTAATTCCGATGCAATTTCTGTGTTTCATCGTCAATAAGAAGGTCAGAGGAATACAGTAAACCTGAAGTGAAGCATCGGAATCTATAACTAGTGTCACAGGAATGGTTCAAAACGTAGACAGTAAGAAGAGTCAGTTTTCTTGTACTTAAGTCGGCATTGTGCCTTTTTAATTTAATTCCGATGTAATTTCTGTGTTTCATCGTCAATAAGAAGGTCAGAGGCATACAGTAAACATGAAGTGAAGCATCGGAATCTATAATTAGTGTCACATGATTGGTTCAAATCATAGACAGTAAGAAGAGTCAGTTTTCCTCTATTTAAATCAGCATTGTGAGTTTTGTATTTAATTTCGATGCAATTTCTGTAATACATCGTCAATAAAAAAGTCAGAGGGATACAGTAAACCTGAAGTGAAGCATCGGAATCTATAACTAGTGTCACAGGAATGGTTCAAAACATAGACAGTAAGAAGAGTCAGTTTTCTTATACTTAAGTCGGGATTATGCCTTTTGTATTTAATTCCGATGCAAATTCTGTGTTTCATCGTCAATAAGAAGGTCAGAGTTATACAGTAAACCTGAAGTGAAGTATTGGAATCTATAACTAGTATCATAGGAATGGTTCAAAACATAGACAGTAAGAAGAGTCAGTTTTATTGTACTTAAGTCGGCATTGTGCCTTTTGTTTTTAATTCCGATGGAATTTCAGTGTTTTATCGTCAATAAGAGGGTCAAAGGGATACAGTGAACCTAAAGTGAAGCATCGGAATCTATAACTAATGTCACAGGATTGGTCAATGCATAGACAGTAAGAAGAGTCAGTTTTCTTGTTCTTAAGTCGGCATTGTGCCTTTTGTATTTAATTCCGATGCAATTTCTGTGTTTCATCGTCAATACGAAGGTCAGAGGGATAGAGTAAACATGAAGTGAAGCATCGGAATCTATAACTGGTGTCACAGGAATGATTCAAAACATAGACAGTAAGAGGAGTCAGTTTTCTTGTACTTAAGTCGGCATTGTGCCATTTGCATTTAATTCCGATGCTATTTCTGTGTTTCATCGTCAATAAGATGGTCAGAGGGATACAGTAAACCGGAAGTGAAGCATCGGAATCTATAATTAGTGTCACAGGAACGGATCAAACATAGACAGTAAGAAGAGTCAGTTTTCTTGTACTTAAGTCAGCATTGTGCCTTTTGTAATTAATTCCTATGGAATTTCAGTGTTTCATCGTCAATAAGAAGGTCAGAGGGATACAGTTAACCTGAAGTGAAGCATCGGAATCTATAACTAGTGTCTCAGGAATGGTTCAAAATATAGCCATTAAGAAGAGTCAGTTTTCTTGTACTTAAGTCGACATTGTGCCTTTTGCATTTAATTCCGATGCAATTTCTGTGATTCATCGTCAATAAGAAGGTCAGAGGAATACAGTAAACCTGAAGTTAATCATCGGAATCTATAATTAGTGTCACATGAATGGTTCAAATCATAGACAGTAAGAAGAGTCAGTTTTCCTGTATTTAAATCAGCATTGTGCCTTTTGTATTTAATTTCGATGCAATTTCTGTGTGTCATCGTCAATAAGAAGGTCAGAGGGATACAGTAAACCTGAAGTGAAGCATCGGAATCTATAACTAGTGTCACAGGAATGGTTCAAACATAGACAGTAAGAAGAGGCAGTTTTCTTGTACTTAAGTCGGGATTATGCCTTTTGTATTTAATTCCGATGCAAATTCTGTGTTTCATCGTCAATAAGAAGGTCACAGGTATACAGTAAACCTGAAGTGAAGCATCGGAATCTATAACTAGTGTCACAGGAATGGTTCAAAACATAGACAGTAAGAAGAGTAAGTTTTCTTGTACTTTAGTCGGCATTGTGCCTTTTGTATTTAATTCCAATGCAATTTCTGTGTTTCATCGTCAATACGAAGGTCAGAGGGTTACAATAAACCTGAAGTGAAGCATCGGAATCTATAACTAGTGTCACAGGAAAGGTTCAAAAGATAGACAGCAAGAAGAGTCAGTTTTCTTGTACTTAAGTCGGCATTGTGCCTTTTGTATTTAATTCCGATGCAATTTCTGTGTTTCATCGTCAATAAGAAGGTCAGAGGTATACAGTAAACCTGAAGTGAAGCATCGGAATCTATAACTAGTGTCACAGGAATGGTTCAAACATAGACAGTAAGAAGAGTCAGTTTTCTTGTACTTAAGTCGGCATTGTGCCTTTTGCATTTAATTCCGATGCAATTTCAGTGTTTCATCGTCAATAAGAAGGTCAGAGGGATACAGTGAACCTGAAGTGAAGCATCGGAATCAATAACTAGTGTCACACTAATGGTTCAAACCATAGACAGTAAGAAGAGTCAGTTTTCTTGTTCTTAGGTCGGCATTGTGCCTTTTGTATTTAATTCTGATGCAATTTCTGTGTTTCATCGTCAATAAGAAGGTCGGAGGAATACAGTAAACCTGAAGTGAAGCATCGGAATCTATAACTAGTGTCACAGGAATGGTTCAAATCATAGACAGTAAGAAGAGTCAGTTTTCTTGTGCTTAAGTCGGCATTGTGCCTTTTGTATTTAATTCCGATGCAAAATCAGTGTTTCATCGTCAATAGGAGGTCAGATGGATACAGTAAACCTGAAGTAAAGCATCGGAATCTATAACTAGTGACTCAGGAAAGGTTCAAAACATAGCCAGTAAGAAGTGTCAGTTTTCTTGTACTTAAGTCGGCATTGTCCCTTTTGTATTTAATTGCGATGCAATTTCTGTGTTTCATCGTCAATAAAAAGGTCAGAGCAATACAGTACACCTGAAGTGAAGCATCGAAATCTATAACTAGTGTCACAGGAATGATTCAAAACATAGACAGTAAGAATAGTCAGTTTTCTTGTACTTAAGTCGGCATTGTGAATTTTGTGTTTAATTCCGATGCAATTTCTGTGTTTCATTGTCAATAAGAAGGTCAGAGGGATACAGTAAACCTGAAGTGAAGCATCGGAATCTATAACTAGTGTCACATGAATGGTTCAAATCATAGACAGTAAGAAGAGTCAGTTTTCCTGTATTTAAATCAGCATTGTGCCTTTTGTATTTAATTTCGATGCATTTTCTGTGTTTCATCGTCAATAAGAAGTTCAGAGGGATACAGTAAACCTGAAGTGAAGCATCGGAATCCATAACTAGTGGCATAGGAATGGTTCAAAACATAGACAGTAAGAAGACTCAGTTTTCTTGTACTTAAGTCGGGAGTATGCCTTTTGTATTTAATTCCGATGCAAATTCTGTGTTTCATCGTCAATAAGAAGGTCGGAGGTATACGGTAAACCTTAAGTGAAGCATCGGAATCTATAACTAGTGTCACAGGAATGTTTCAAAACATAGACAGTAAGGAGAGTCAGTTTTCTTGTACTTAAGCCAGCATTGTGCCTTTTGCATTTAATTCCGATGCAATTTCTGTGTTTCATCGTCAATAAGAAGGTCAGAGGAATACAGTAAACCTGAATCGAAGCATCGGAATCTATAATTAGTGTCACATGGATGGTTCAAATCATAGACAGTAAGAAGAGTCAGTTTTCCTGTATTTAAATCAGCATTGTGCCTTTTGTATTTAATTTCGATGAAATTTCTGTGTTTCATCGTCAATAAGAAGGTCAGAGGGATACAGTAAACCTGAAGTGAAGCATCGGAATCTATAACTAGTGTCACAGGAATGGTTCAAACATAGACAGTAAGAAGAGGCAGTTTTCTTGTACTTAAATCGGGATTATGTCTTTTGTATTTAATTCCGATGCAAATTCTGTGTTTCATCGTCAATAAGAAGGTCACAGGTTTACAGTAAACCTGAAGTGAAGCATCGGAATCTATAACTAGTGTCACAGGAATGGTTCAAATCATAGACAGTAAGAAGAGTCAGTTTTCTTGTACTTAAGTCGGCATTGTGCCTTTTGTATTTAATTCCGATGCAATTACTGTGTTTCATCGTCAATACGAAGGTCAGAGGGATACAGTAAACCTGAAGTGAAGCATCGGAAACTATAACTAGTGTCACAGGAAAGGTTCAAAACATAGACAGCAAGAAGAGTCAGTTTTCTTGTACTTAAGTCGGCATTGTGCCTTTTGTATTTAATTCCGATGCAATTTCTGTGTTTCATCGTCAATAAGAAGGTCAGAGGCATACAGTAAACCTGAAGTGAAGCATCGGAATCTATAACTAGTGTCACAGGAAAGGTTCAAAACGTAGACAGCAAGAAGAGTCAGTTTTCTTGTACTTAAGTCGGCATTGTGCCTTTTGTATTTAATTCCGATGCAATTTCTGTGTTTCATCGTCAATAAGAAGGTCAGAGGCATACAGTAAACCTGAAGTGAAGCATCGGAATCTATAACTAGTGTCACAGGAATGGTTCAAACATAGACAGTAAGAAGAGTCGGTTTTCTTGTACTTAATTCTTCATTGTGCTTTTTGTATGAAATTCCGATGCAATTTCTGTGTTTCATCGCCAATAAGAAGGTCAGAGGGATACAGTAAACCTGAAGGGAAGCATCGGAATCTAAAATTAGTGTCACAGGAGTGGTTCAAACATAGACAGTAAGAAGAGTCAGTTTTAGTGTATTTAAATCTGCATTGTGCTTTTTGTATTTAATTTCGATGCAATTTCTGTGTTTCATCGTCAATAAGATGGTCAGAGGGATACAGTAAACTTGAAGTGAAGCATCGGACTCTATAACTAGTGTCACAGGAATGGTTCAAAACATAGCCAGTAAGAAGAGTCAGTTTTCTTGTACTTAAGTCGGCATTGTACCTCTTGTATTTAATTGCAATGCAATTTCTGTGCTTCATCGTCAATAAGAAGGTTAGAGGAATACAGTAAACCTGAAGTGAAGCATCGGAATCTATAACTAGTGTCACATGAATGGTTCAAATCATAAACAGTAAGAAGAGTCCGTTTTCCTGTATTTAAATCAGCATTGTGCCTTTTGTATTTAATTTCGATGCATTTTCTGTGTTTCATCGTCAATAAGAAGTTCAGAGGGATACAGTAACCCTGAAGTGAAGCATCGGAATCCATAACTAGTGTCATAGGAAAGGTTCAAAACATAGACAGTAAGAAGAGTCAGTTTTCTTGTACTTAAGTCGGGATTATGCCTTTTGTATTTAATTCCGTTGCAAATTCTGTGTTTCATCGTCAATAAGAAGGTCGGAGGAATACGGTAAACCTTAAGCGAAGCATCGGAATCTATAACTAGTGTCACAGGAATGGTTCAAAACATAGACAGTAAGGGACGTCAGTTTTACTGTACTTAAGTCGGCATTGTGCCTTTTGTATTTAATTCCGATGGAATTTCAGTGTTTTATCGTCAATAAAAACGTCAGAGGGATACAGTGATCGTGAAGTGAAGCATCGGAATCTATAACTAGTGTCACAGGATTGGTTCAAAGCATAGACAGTAAGAAGAGTCAGTTTTCTTGTACTTAAGTCGGCATTGTGGCTTTTGTATTTAATTCCGATGCAATTTCTGTGTTTCATCGTCATTACGAAGGTCAGAGGGATACAGTAAACATGAACTGAAGCATCGGAATCTATAACTGGTGTCACAGGAATGGATCAAAACATAGACATTAAGATGAGTCAGTTTTAATGTACATAAGTCGGCATTGTGCCTTTTGTATTTAATTCCGATGCAATTTCTGTGCTTCATCGTCAATAAGAAGGTCAGAGTGATACAGTAAACCTGAAGTGAAGCATCGGAATCCATAACTAGTGTCACATGAATGGTTCAAAACATAGACAGTAAGAAGGGTCAGTGTACTTGTACTAAAGTCGGCATTGTGCCTTTTGTATTTGATTCCGATGCAATTTCAGTGTTTCATCGTCAATAAGAAGGTCAGAGGGATACAGTGAACCTGAAGTGAAGCATCGGAATCTATAACTAGTGTCACTCTAATGGTTCAAACCATAGACAGTAAGAAGAGTCAGTTTTCTTGTTCTTAGGTCGGCATTGTGCCTTTTGTATTTATTTCTGATGCAATTTCTGTGTTTCATCGTCAATAAGAAGGTCAGAGGAATACAGTAAACCTGAAGTGAAGCATCGGAATCTATAACTAGTGTCACAGGAATGGTTCAAATCATAGACAGTAAGAAGAGTCAGTTTTATTGTACTTAATTCGGCATTGTGCCTTTTGTATGTAATTCCGATGCAATTTCTGTGTTTCATCGCCAATAAGAAGGTCAGAGGGATACAGTAAACCTGAAGTGAAGCATCGGAATCTAAAATTAGTGTCACATGAATGGTTCAAAACATAGACAGTAAGAAGAGTCAGTTTTACTGTATTTAAATCTGCATTGTGCCTTTTGTATTTAATTTCGATGCAATTTCTGTGTTTCATCGTCAATAAGATGGTCAGAGGGATACAGTAAACTTGAAGTGAAGCATCGGACTCTATAACTAGTGTCACAGGAATGGTTCAAAACATAGACAGTAAGAAGAGTCTGTTTTCTTGTACTTAAGTCGGCATTGTGCCTTTTGTATTTAATTCCGATGCAAAATCAGTGTTTCATCGTCAATAGGAGGTCAGATGGATACAGTAAACCTGAAGTAAAGCATCGGAATCTATAACTAGTGACACAGGAAAGGTTCAAAACATAGCCAGTAAGAAGAGTCAGTTTTCTTGTACTTAAGTCGGCATTGTACCTTTTGTATTTAATTGCGATGCAATTTCTGTGCTTCATCGTCAATAAGAAGGTTAGAGGAATACAGTAAACCTGAAGTGAAGCATCGGAATCTATAACTAGTGTCACATGAATGGTTCAAATCATAAACAGTAAGAAGAGTCCGTTTTCCTGTATTTAAATCAGCATTGTGCCTTTTGTATTTAATTTCGATGCATTTTCTGTGTTTCATCGTCAATAAGAAGTTCAGAGGGATACAGTAACCCTGAAGTGAAGCATCGGAATCCATAACTAGTGTCATAGGAAAGGTTCAAAACATAGACAGTAAGAAGAGTCAGTTTTCTTGTACTTAAGTCGGGATTATGCCTTTTGTATTTAATTCCGTTGCAAATTCTGTGTTTCATCGTCAATAAGAAGGTCGGAGGAATACGGTAAAACCTTAAGTGAAGCATCGGAATCTATAACTAGTGTCACAGGAATGGTTCAAAACATAGACAGTAAGGGACGTCAGTTTTATTGTACTTAAGTCGGCATTGTGCCTTTTGTATTTAATTCCGATGGAATTTCAGTGTTTTTATCGTCAATAAAAACGTCAGAGGGATACAGTGATCGTGAAGTGAAGCATCGGAATCTATAACTAGTGTCACAGGATTGGTTCAAAGCATAGACAGTAAGAAGAGTCAGTTTTCTTGTACTTAAGTCGGCATTGTGACTTTTGTATTTAATTCCGATGCAATTTCTGTGTTTCATCGTCAATACGAAGGTCAGAGGGATACAGTAAACATGAAGTGAAGCATCGGAATCTATAACTGGTGTCACAGGAATGGATCAAAACATAGACATTAAGATGAGTCAGTTTTAATGTACATAAGTCGGCATTGTGCCTTTTGTATTTAATTCCGATGCAATTTCTGTGCTTCATCGTCAATAAGAAGGTCAGAGTGATACAGTAAACCTGAAGTGAAGCATCGGAATCCATAACTAGTGTCACATGAATGGTTCAAAACATAGACAGTAAGAAGGGTCAGTGTACTTGTACTAAAGTCGGCATTGTGCCTTTTGTATTTGATTCCGATGCAATTTCAGTGTTTCATCGTCACTAAGAAGGTCAGAGGGATACAGTGAACCTGAAGTGAAGCATCGGAATCTATAACTAGTGTCACTCTAATGGTTCAAACCATAGACAGTAAGAAGAGTCAGTTTTCTTGTTCTTAGGTCGGCATTGTGCCTTTTGTATTTATTTCTGATGCAATTTCTGTGTTTCATCGTCAATAAGAAGGTCAGAGGAATACAGTAAACCTGAAGTGAAGCATCGGAATCTATAACTAGTGTCACAGGAATGGTTCAAATCATAGACAGTAAGAAGAGTCAGTTTTATTGTACTTAATTCGGCATTGTGCCTTTTGTATGTAATTCCGATGCAATTTCTGTGTTTCATCGCCAATAAGAAGGTCAGAGGGATACAGTAAACCTGAAGTGAAGCATCGGAATCTAAAATTAGTGTCACATGAATGGTTCAAAACATAGACAGTAAGAAGAGTCAGTTTTACTGTATTTAAATCTGCATTGTGCCTTTTGTATTTAATTTCGATGCAATTTCTGTGTTTCATCGTCAATAAGATGGTCAGAGGGATACAGTAAACTTGAAGTGAAGCATTGGACACTATAACTAGTGTCACAGGAATGGTTCAAAACATAGACAGTAAGAAGAGTCAGTTTTCTTGTACATAAGTCGGCATTGTGCCTTTTGTATTTAATTCCGATGCAAAATCAGTGTTTCATCGTCAATAGGAGGTCAGATGGATACAGTAAAGCTGAAGTAATGCATCGGAATCTATAACTAGTGTCACAGGAAATGTTCAAAACATAGCCAGTAAGAAGAGTCAGTTTTCTTGTACTTAAGTCGGCATTGTGCCTTTTGTATTTAATTGCGATGCAATGTCTGTGTTTCATCGTCAATAAGAACGTCAGAGGAATACAGTAAACCTGAAGTGAAGCATCGGAATCTATAACTAGTGTCACAGGAATGGTCCAAAACATAGACAGTAAGATGAGTCAGTTTTCATGTACATAAGTCGGCATTGTGCCTTTTGTAATTAATTCCGATGCAATTTCTGTGTTTCATCGTCAATAAGAAGGTCAGAGGGATACAGTAAACCTGAAGTGAAGCATCGGAATCTATAACTAGTGTCACATGAATGGTTCAAAACATAGACAGTAAGAAGGGTCAGTTTTCTTGTACTTAAGTCGGCATTGTGCCTTTTTTATTTTATTCCGATGCTATTTCTGTGTTTCATCGTCAATAAGATGGTCAGCGGGATACAGTAAACCAGAAGTGAAGCATCGGAATCTATAACTAGTGTCACAGGAATGGTTCAAACATAGACAGTAAAAAGAGTCAGTTTTCTTGTACTTAAGTCGGCATTGGGCATTTTGTATTTAATTCCGATGCAATTTCTGTGTTTCATCGTCAATACGAAGGTCAGAGGGATACAGTAAACCTGAAGTAAAGCATCGGAATCTATAACTAGTGTCACAGGAATGGTTCAAACATAGACAGTAAGAAGAGTCAGTTTTCTTGTACTTAAGTCGGCATTGTGCATTTTGTATTTAATTCGTATGCAATTTCAGTGTTTCATCGTCAATAAGATGGTCAGATGGATACAGTGAACCTGAAGTGAAGCATCGGAATCTATAACTAGTGTCACACTAATGGTTCAAACCATAGACAGTAAGAAGAGTCAGTTTTTTTGTACTTAAGTCGGCATTGTGCATTTTGTATTTAATTCCGATGCAATTTCTGTCTTTCATCGTCAATAAGAAGGTAAGAGGAATACAGTAAACCTGAAGTGAAGCATCGGAATCTATAACTAGTGTCACAGGAATGGTTCAAATCATAGACAGTAAGAAGAGTTAGTTTTCCTGTACTTAGTTCGGCATTGTGCCTTTTGCATTTAATTCCGATGCAATTTCTGTGTTTCATCGTCAATAAGAAGGTCAGAGGAATACAGTAAACCTGAAGTGAAGCATCGGAATCTATAACTAGTGTCACAGGAATTGTTCAAAGCATAGACAGTAAGAAGAGTCAGTTATCTTGTACTTATGTCGGCATTGTGCCTCTTGTATTTAATTCCGATGCAATTTCTGTGTTTCATCGTCAATAAGAAGGTCAGAGGGATACAGTAAACCTGCAGTGAAGCATCGGAATCTATAACTAGTGTCACATGAATGGTACAAAACATAGACAGGAAGAAGAGTCAGTTTTCTTGTACCTATGTCGGCATTGTGCCTTTTGTATTTAATTCCGATGCAATTTCTGTGTTTCATCGTCAATAAGAAGGTCAGAGGGATACAGTAAACCTGAAGTGAAGCATCGGAAACTATAACTAGTGTCACTGGAATGGTTCAAAACATAGACAGTAAGACGTGTCAGTTATCATGTACTTAAGTCGGCATTGTGCCTTTTGTATTTAATTCCGAAGCAATTTCTGTGTTTCATCGTCAATAAGAAGGTCAGAGGGATACAGTAAACCTGAAGTAAAGCATCGGAATCTATAATGAGTTTCACATGAATGGATCAAACATAGACAGTAAGAAGAGTCAGTTTTCTTGTACATAAGTCGGCATTGTGCCTTTTGTATTTAATTCCGATGCAATTTCTGTGTTTCATCGTCAATAATAAGGTCAGAGGCATACAGTAAACCTGAAGTGAAGCATCGGAATCTATAACTAGTGTCACAGGAATGGTTCAAACATAGTCATAAGAAGAGTCAGTTTTCTTGTACTTAAGTCGGCATTGTGCTTTTCTATTTAATTCCGATGCAGTTTCAGTGTTTCATCGTCAATAAGAAGGTCAGAGGGATACAGTGAACCTGAAGTGAAGCATCGGAATCAATAACTAGTGTCACACTAATGGTTCAAACCATAGACAGTAAGAAGAGTCAGTTTTCTTGTACTTAAGTCGGCATTGTGCCTTTTGTATTTAATTCCGATGCAAATTCTGTGTTTCATCGTCAATAGGGGGTCAGAGGGATACAGTACACCTGAAGTAAAGCATCGGAATCTATAACTAGTGTCACAGGAAAGGTTCAAAACATAGCCAGTAAGAAGAGTCAGTTTTCTTGTACTTAAGTCGGCATTGTGCCTTTTGTATTTAATTCCGATGCAATTTCTGTCTTTCATCGTCAATAAGAAGGTCAGAGGAATACAGATAAACTGAAGTGAAGCATCGGAATCTATAACTAGTGTCACAGGAATGGTTCAAAGCATAGACAGTATGAAGAGTCAGTTTTCTTGTACTTAAGTCGGCATTGTGAATTATGTATTTAATTCCGATGCAATTTCTGTGTTTCATCGTCAATAAGAATGTCAGAGGGATACAGTAAACCTGAAGTGAAGCATCGGAATCTATAATTAGTGTCACATGAATGGTTCAAATCAAAGACAGTAAGAAGAGTCAGTTTTCCTGTATTTAAATCAGCATTGTGCGTTTTGTATTTAATTTCGATGCATTTTCTGTGTTTCATTGTCAATAAGAAGGTCAGAGGGATACAGTAAACCTGAAGTGAAGCATCGGAATCCATAACTAGTGTCATAGGAATGGTTCAAAACATAGACAGTAAGAAGAGTCAGTTTTCTTGTACCTATGTCGGCATTGTGCCTTTTGTATTTGATTCCGATGCAATTTCTGTGTTTCATCGTCAATAAGAAGGTCAGAGGGATACAGTAAACCTGAAGTGAAGCATCGGAATCTGTAACTAGTGTCACTGGAATGGTTCAAAGCATAGACAGTAAGAAGTGTCAGTTATCATGTACTTAAGTCGGCATTGAGCCTTTTCTATTTAATTCCGAAGCAATTTCTGTGTTTCATCGTCAATAAGAAGGTCAGACGGATACAGTAAACCTGAAGTAAAGCATCGGAATCTATAATGAGTTTCACATGAATGGATCAAACATAGACAGTAAGAAGAGTCAGTTTTCTTGTACATAAGTCGGCATTGTGCCTTTTGTATTTAATTCCGATGCAATTTCTGTGTTTCATCGTCAATACTAAGGTCAGAGGCATACAGTAAACCTGACGTGAAGCATCGGAATCGATAACTAGTGTCACAGGAGTGGTTCAAACATAGACAGGAGAAGGGTCTGTTTTCTTGTACTTAAGTCGGCATTGTGCCTTTTGTATTTCATTCCGATGCAATTTCAGTGTTTCATCGTCAATAAGAAGGTCAGAAGGATACAGTGAACCTGAAGTGAAGAATCGGAATCAATAACTAGTGTCACACTAATGGTTCAAACCACAGACAGTAAGAAGAGTCAGTTTTCTTGTACTTAGGTCGGCATTGTGCCTTTTGTATTTAATTCTGATGCAATTTCTGTGTTTCATCGTCAATAAGAAGGTCAGAGGAATACAGTAAACCTGAAGTGAAGCATCGAAATCTATAACTAGTGTCACAGGAATGGTTCAAATCATAGAAAGTAAGAAGAGTCAGTTTTCTTGTACTTAATTCGGCATTGTGCCTTTTGTATGTAATTCCGATGCAATTTATGTGTTTCGTCGCCAATAAGAAGGTCAGAGGGATACAGTAAACCTGAAGTGAAGCATCGGAATCTATAATTAGTGTCACATGAATGGTTCAAAACATAGACAGTAAGAAGAGTCAGTTTCCTTGTATTTAAATCTGCATTGTGCCTTTTGTATTTAATTTCGATGCAATTTCTGTGTTTCATCGTCAATAAGATAGTCAGAGGGATACAGTAAACCTGAAGTGAAGCATCGGACTCTATAACTAGTGTCACAGGAATGGTTCAAAACATAGACAGTAAGAAGAGTCAGTGTTCTTGTACTTAAGTCGGCATTGTGCCTTTTGTATTTAATTCCGATGCAAATTCTGTGTTTCATCGTCAATAGGAGGTCAGAGGGATACAGTAAACCTGAAGTAAAGCATCGGAATCTATAACTAGTGTCACAGGAAAGGTTCAAAGCATAGCCAGTAAGAAGAGTCAGTTTTCTTGTACTTAAGTCGGCATTGTGCCTTTTGTATTTAATTCCGATGTAATTTCTCTGTTTCATCGTCAATAAGAAGGTCAGACGAATTCAGTATACCTGAAGTGAAGTATCGGAATCTATAACTAGTGTCACAGGAATGGTTCAAACATAGACAGTAAGAAGAGTCAGTTTTCTTGTACGTAAGTCGGCATTGTGAATTTTGTATTTAATTCCGATGCAATTTCTGTGTTTCATCGTCAATAAGAAGGTCAGAGGGATACAGTAAACCTGAAGTGAAGCATCGAAATCTATAATTAGTGTCACATGAATGGTTCAAATCATAGACAGTAAGAAGAGTCAGTTTTCCTGTATTTAAATCAGCATTGTGCCTTTTGTATTTAATTTCGATGCATTTTCTGTGTTTCATCGTCAATAAGAAGGTCAGAGGGATACAGTAAATCTGAAGTGAAGCATCGGAATACATAACTAGTGTCATAGGAATGGTTCAAAACATAGACAGTAAGAAGAGTCAGTTTTCTTGTACTTAAGTCGGGATTATGCCTTTTGTATTTAATTCCGATGCAAATTCTGTGTTTCATCGTCCATAAGAAGGTCAGAAGTATACAGTAAACCTGAAGTGAAGCATCAGAATCTATAACTAGTGTCACAGGAATGGTTAAAACATAGACAGTAAGAAGAGTCAGTTTTATTGTACTTAAATCGGCATTGTGCCTTTTGTATTTAATTCCGATGGAATTTCAGTGTTTCATCGTCAATAAGAAGGTCAGAGGGATACAGTGATCCTGAAGTGAAGCATCGGAATCTATAACTAGTGTCACAGGATTGGTTCAAAGCATAGACAGTAAGAAGAGTCAGTTTTCTTGTACTTAAGTCGGCATTGTGCCTTTTGTATTTAATTCCGATGCAATTTCTGTGTTGCATCGTCAATACGAAGGTCAGAGGGATACAGGAAACCTGATGTGAAGCATCGGAATGTATAACTAGTGTCACATGAATGGTTCAAAACATAGATAGTAAGAAGAGACAGTTTTCTTGTACTTAAGTCGGCATTGTGCCTTTTGTATTTAATTCCGATGCAAATTCTGTGTTTCATCGTCTATAGGAGGTCAAAGGTATACAGTAAACCTGAAGTGAAGCATCGGAATCTATAACTAGTGTCACAGGAATGGTTCAAAACATAGACAGTAAGAAGAGTCAGTTTTCTTGTACTTAAGTCGGCATTGTGCATATTGTATTTAATTCCGATGCAATTTCTGTGTTTCATCGTCAATAAGAAGGTCAGAGGAAAACAGTAAACCTGAAGTGAAGCATCGGAATCTATAACTGGTGTCACAGGAATGGTTCAAATCATAGACCGTAAGAAGAGTCAATTTTCCTGTACTTAGTTCGGCATTGTGCCTTTTGTATTTAATTCCGATGCAATTTCTGTGTTTCATCGTCAATAAGAAGGTCAGAGTAATACAGTAAACCTGATGTAAAGCATCGGAATCTATAACTAGTGTCACAGGAATGGTTCAAATCATAGACCTAAGAAGAGTCAGTTTCCCTGTACTTAGTACGGCATTGTGCCTTTTGTATGTAATTCCGATGCAATTTCTGTGTTTCATCGTCAATAAGAAGGTCAGAGGGATACAGTAAACCTGAAGTGAAGCATCGGAATCTGTAATTAGTGTCACATGAATGGTTCAAAACATAGACAGTAAGAAGAGTCAGTTTTCTTGTATTTAAATCAGCATTGTGCCTTTTGTATTTAATTTCGATGCAATTTCTGTGTTTCATCGTCAATAACAAGGTCAGATGGGTACAGTATACTTGAAGTAAAGCATCGGAATCTATATATAGTGTCACAGGAATGGTCCAAAACATAGACAGTAAGAAGAGTCAGTCTTCTTGTACTTAAGTCGGCATTGTGCTTTTTGTATTTAATTCCGATGCAAATTCTGTGTTTCATCATCAATAGGAGGTCAAAGGTATACAGTAAACCTGAAGTGAAGCATCGGAATCTATAACTAGTGTCACAGGAATGGTTCAAATCATAGACAGTAAGAAGAGTCAGTTTTCTTGTACTTAAGTCTTCATTGTGCCTTTTGTTTTTAATCCAATGCAATTTCTGTGTTTCATCGTCAATTAGAAGGTCGGATGGATACGGTAAACCTGAAGTGAAGCATCGGAATCTATAACTAGTGTCACAGGAATTGTTCAAAGCATAGACAGTAAGAAGAGTCAGTTATCTTGTACTTATGTCGGCATTGTGCCTCTTGTATTTAATTTCGATGCAATTTCTGTGTTTCATCGTCAATAAGAAGGTCAGAGGGATACTGTAGACCTGCAGTGAAGCATCGGAATCTATTACTAGTGTCACATGAATGGTTCAAAACATAGACAGTAAGAAGAGTCAGTTTTCTTGTACTTAAGTCGGGATTATACCTTTTGTATTTAATTCCGATGCAAATTCTGTGTTTCATCGTCAATAAGAAGGTCAGAGGTATACAGTAAACCTGAAGTGAAGCATCAGAATCTATAACTAGTGTCACAGGAATGGTTCAAAGCATAGACAATAAGAAGAGTCAGTTTTATTGTACTTAAGTCGGCATTGTGCCTTTTGTATTTATTCCGATGGAATTTCAGTGTTTCATCGTCAATAAGAAGGTCAGAGGGATACAGTGATCCTGAAGTGAAGCATCGGAATCTATAACTAGTGTCACAGGATTGGTTCAAAGCATAGACAGTAAGAAGAGTCAGTTTTCTTGTACTTAAGTCGGCATTGTGCCTTTTGTATTTAATTCCGATGCAATTTCTGTGTTTCATCGTCAATACGAAGGTCAGAGGGATACAGTAAACATGAAGTGTAGCATCAGAATCTATAACTGGTGTCACAGGAATGGTTCAGAGCATAGACAGTAAGAGGAGTCAGTTTTCTTGTACTTAAGTCGGCATTGTGCCGTTTGTATTTAATTCCGATGCAATTTCAGTGTTTCATCGTCAATAAGATGGTCAGAGGGATACAGTGAACCTGAAATGAAGCATCGAAATCTATAACTAGTGTCACACTAATGGATCAAACCATAGACAGTAAGAAGAGTCAGTTTTCTTGTACTTAAGTCGGCATTGTGCATTTTGTATTTAATTCCGATGAAATTTCTGTGTTTCATCGTCAATAAGAAGGTCAGAGGAAAACAGTAAACCTGAAGTGAAGCATCGGAATCTATAACTAGTGTCACTCTAATGGTTCAAACCATAGACAGTAAGAAGAGTCAGTTTTCTTGTTCTTAGGTCGGCATTGTGCCTTTTGTATTTATTTCTGATGCAATTTCTGTGTTTCATCGTCAATAAGAAGGTCAGAGGAATACAGTAAACCTGAAGTGAAGCATCGGAATCTATAACTAGTGTCACAGGAATGGTTCAAATCATAGACAGTAAGAAGAGTCAGTTTTATTGTACTTAATTCGGCATTGTGCCTTTTGTATGTAATTCCGATGCAATTTCTGTGTTTCATCGCCAATAAGAAGGTCAGAGGGATACAGTAAACCTGAAGTGAAGCATCGGAATCTAAAATTAGTGTCACATGAATGGTTCAAAACATAGACAGTAAGAAGAGTCAGTTTTACTGTATTTAAATCTACATTGTGCCTTTTGTATTTAATTTCGATGCAATTTCTGTGTTTCATCGTCAATAAGATGGTCAGAGGGATACAGTAAACTTGAAGTGAAGCATCGGACACTATAACTAGTGTCACAGGAATGGTTCAAAACATAGACAGTAAGAAGAGTCAGTTTTCTTGTACATAAGTCGGCATTGTGCCTTTTGTATTTAATTCCGATGCAAAATCAGTGTTTCATCGTCAATAGGAGGTCAGATGGATACAGTAAAGCTGAAGTAATGCATCGGAATCTATAACTAGTGTCACAGGAAATGTTCAAAACATAGCCAGTAAGAAGAGTCAGTTTTCTTGTACTTAAGTCGGCATTGTGCCTTTTGTATTTAATTGCGATGCAATGTCTGTGTTTCATCGTCAATAAGAACGTCAGAGGAATACAGTAAACCTGAAGTGAAGCATCGGAATCTATAACTAGTGTCACAGGAATGGTCCAAAACATAGACAGTAAGATGAGTCAGTTTTCATGTACATAAGTCGGCATTGTGCCTTTTGTAATTAATTCCGATGCAATTTCTGTGTTTCATCGTCAATAAGAAGGTCAGAGGGATACAGTAAACCTGAAGTGAAGCATCGGAATCTATAACTAGTGTCACATGAATGGTTCAAAACATAGACAGTAAGAAGGGTCAGTTTTCTTGTACTTAAGTCGGCATTGTGCCTTTTTTATTTTATTCCGATGCTATTTCTGTGTTTCATCGTCAATAAGATGGTCAGCGGGATACAGTAAACCAGAAGTGAAGCATCGGAATCTATAACTAGTGTCACAGGAATGGTTCAAACATAGACAGTAAAAAGAGTCAGTTTTCTTGTACTTAAGTCGGCATTGGGCATTTTGTATTTAATTCCGATGCAATTTCTGTGTTTCATCGTCAATACGAAGGTCAGAGGGATACAGTAAACCTGAAGTAAAGCATCGGAATCTATAACTAGTGTCACAGGAATGGTTCAAACATAGACAGTAAGAAGAGTCAGTTTTCTTGTACTTAAGTCGGCATTGTGCATTTTGTATTTAATTCGTATGCAATTTCAGTGTTTCATCGTCAATAAGATGGTCAGATGGATACAGTGAACCTGAAGTGAAGCATCGGAATCTATAACTAGTGTCACACTAATGGTTCAAACCATAGACAGTAAGAAGAGTCAGTTTTTTTGTACTTAAGTCGGCATTGTGCATTTTGTATTTAATTCCGATGCAATTTCTGTCTTTCATCGTCAATAAGAAGGTAAGAGGAATACAGTAAACCTGAAGTGAAGCATCGGAATCTATAACTAGTGTCACAGGAATGGTTCAAATCATAGACAGTAAGAAGAGTTAGTTTTCCTGTACTTAGTTCGGCATTGTGCCTTTTGCATTTAATTCCGATGCAATTTCTGTGTTTCATCGTCAATAAGAAGGTCAGAGGAATACAGTAAACCTGAAGTGAAGCATCGGAATCTATAACTAGTGTCACAGGAATTGTTCAAAGCATAGACAGTAAGAAGAGTCAGTTATCTTGTACTTATGTCGGCATTGTGCCTCTTGTATTTAATTCCGATGCAATTTCTGTGTTTCATCGTCAATAAGAAGGTCAGAGGGATACAGTAAACCTGCAGTGAAGCATCGGAATCTATAACTAGTGTCACATGAATGGTACAAAACATAGACAGGAAGAAGAGTCAGTTTTCTTGTACCTATGTCGGCATTGTGCCTTTTGTATTTAATTCCGATGCAATTTCTGTGTTTCATCGTCAATAAGAAGGTCAGAGGGATACAGTAAACCTGAAGTGAAGCATCGGAAACTATAACTAGTGTCACTGGAATGGTTCAAAACATAGACAGTAAGACGTGTCAGTTATCATGTACTTAAGTCGGCATTTTGCCTTTTGTATTTAATTCCGAAGCAATTTCTGTGTTTCATCGTCAATAAGAAGGTCAGAGGGATACAGTAAACCTGAAGTAAAGCATCGGAATCTATAATGAGTTTCACATGAATGGATCAAACATAGACAGTAAGAAGAGTCAGTTTTCTTGTACATAAGTCGGCATTGTGCCTTTTGTATTTAATTCCGATGCAATTTCTGTGTTTCATCGTCAATAATAAGGTCAGAGGCATACAGTAAACCTGAAGTGAAGCATCGGAATCTATAACTAGTGTCACAGGAATGGTTCAAACATAGTCATAAGAAGAGTCAGTTTTCTTGTACTTAAGTCGGCATTGTGCTTTTCTATTTAATTCCGATGCAGTTTCAGTGTTTCATCGTCAATAAGAAGGTCAGAGGGATACAGTGAACCTGAAGTGAAGCATCGGAATCAATAACTAGTGTCACACTAATGGTTCAAACCATAGACAGTAAGAAGAGTCAGTTTTCTTGTACTTAAGTCGGCATTGTGCCTTTTGTATTTAATTCCGAAGCAAATTCTGTGTTTCATCGTCAATAGGGGGTCAGAGGGATACAGTACACCTGAAGTAAAGCATCGGAATCTATAACTAGTGTCACAGGAAAGGTTCAAAACATAGCCAGTAAGAAGAGTCAGTTTTCTTGTACTTAAGTCGGCATTGTGCCTTTTGTATTTAATTCCGATGCAATTTCTGTCTTTCATCGTCAATAAGAAGGTCAGAGGAATACAGATAAACTGAAGTGAAGCATCGGAATCTATAACTAGTGTCACAGGAATGGTTCAAAGCATAGACAGTATGAAGAGTCAGTTTTCTTGTACTTAAGTCGGCATTGTGAATTATGTATTTAATTCCGATGCAATTTCTGTGTTTCATCGTCAATAAGAATGTCAGAGGGATACAGTAAACCTGAAGTGAAGCATCGGAATCTATAATTAGTGTCACATGAATGGTTCAAATCAAAGACAGTAAGAAGAGTCAGTTTTCCTGTATTTAAATCAGCATTGTGCGTTTTGTATTTAATTTCGATGCATTTTCTGTGTTTCATTGTCAATAAGAAGGTCAGAGGGATACAGTAAACCTGAAGTGAAGCATCGGAATCCATAACTAGTGTCATAGGAATGGTTCAAAACATAGACAGTAAGAAGAGTCAGTTTTTTGTACCTATGTCGGCATTGTGCCTTTTGTATTTGATTCCGATGCAATTTCTGTGTTTCATCGTCAATAAGAAGGTCAGAGGGATACAGTAAACCTGAAGTGAAGCATCGGAATCTGTAACTAGTGTCACTGGAATGGTTCAAAGCATAGACAGTAAGAAGTGTCAGTTATCATGTACTTAAGTCGGCATTGAGCCTTTTCTATTTAATTCCGAAGCAATTTCTGTGTTTCATCGTCAATAAGAAGGTCAGACGGATACAGTAAACCTGAAGTAAAGCATCGGAATCTATAATGAGTTTCACATGAATGGATCAAACATAGACAGTAAGAAGAGTCAGTTTTCTTGTACATAAGTCGGCATTGTGCCTTTTGTATTTAATTCCGATGCAATTTCTGTGTTTCATCGTCAATACTAAGGTCAGAGGCATACAGTAAACCTGACGTGAAGCATCGGAATCGATAACTAGTGTCACAGGAGTGGTTCAAACATAGACAGGAGAAGGGTCTGTTTTCTTGTACTTAAGTCGGCATTGTGCCTTTTGTATTTCATTCCGATGCAATTTCAGTGTTTCATCGTCAATAAGAAGGTCAGAAGGATACAGTGAACCTGAAGTGAAGAATCGGAATCAATAACTAGTGTCACACTAATGGTTCAAACCACAGACAGTAAGAAGAGTCAGTTTTCTTGTACTTAGGTCGGCATTGTGCCTTTTGTATTTAATTCTGATGCAATTTCTGTGTTTCATCGTCAATAAGAAGGTCAGAGGAATACAGTAAACCTGAAGTGAAGCATCGAAATCTATAACTAGTGTCACAGGAATGGTTCAAATCATAGAAAGTAAGAAGAGTCAGTTTTCTTGTACTTAATTCGGCATTGTGCCTTTTGTATGTAATTCCGATGCAATTTATGTGTTTCGTCGCCAATAAGAAGGTCAGAGGGATACAGTAAACCTGAAGTGAAGCATCGGAATCTATAATTAGTGTCACATGAATGGTTCAAAACATAGACAGTAAGAAGAGTCAGTTTCCTTGTATTTAAATCTGCATTGTGCCTTTTGTATTTAATTTCGATGCAATTTCTGTGTTTCATCGTCAATAAGATAGTCAGAGGGATACAGTAAACCTGAAGTGAAGCATCGGACTCTATAACTAGTGTCACAGGAATGGTTCAAAACATAGACAGTAAGAAGAGTCAGTGTTCTTGTACTTAAGTCGGCATTGTGCCTTTTGTATTTAATTCCGATGCAAATTCTGTGTTTCATCGTCAATAGGAGGTCAGAGGGATACAGTAAACCTGAAGTAAAGCATCGGAATCTATAACTAGTGTCACAGGAAAGGTTCAAAGCATAGCCAGTAAGAAGAGTCAGTTTTCTTGTACTTAAGTCGGCATTGTGCCTTTTGTATTTAATTCCGATGTAATTTCTCTGTTTCATCGTCAATAAGAAGGTCAGACGAATTCAGTAAACCTGAAGTGAAGTATCGGAATCTATAACTAGTGTCACAGGAATGGTTCAAACATAGACAGTAAGAAGAGTCAGTTTTCTTGTACGTAAGTCGGCATTGTGAATTTTGTATTTAATTCCGATGCAATTTCTGTGTTTCATCGTCAATAAGAAGGTCAGAGGGAGACAGTAAACCTGAAGTGAAGCATCGAAATCTATAATTAGTGTCACATGAATGGTTCAAATCATAGACAGTAAGAAGAGTCAGTTTTCCTGTATTTAAATCAGCATTGTGCCTTTTGTATTTAATTTCGATGCATTTTCTGTGTTTCATCGTCAATAAGAAGGTCAGAGGGATACAGTAAATCTGAAGTGAAGCATCGGAATACATAACTAGTGTCATAGGAATGGTTCAAAACATAGACAGTAAGAAGAGTCAGTTTTCTTGTACTTAAGTCGGGATTATGCCTTTTGTATTTAATTCCGATGCAAATTCTGTGTTTCATCGTCCATAAGAAGGTCAGAAGTATACAGTAAACCTGAAGTGAAGCATCAGAATCTATAACTAGTGTCACAGGAATGGTTAAAACATAGACAGTAAGAAGAGTCAGTTTATTGTACTTAAATCGGCATTGTGCCTTTTGTATTTAATTCCGATGGAATTTCAGTGTTTCATCGTCAATAAGAAGGTCAGAGGGATACAGTGATCCTGAAGTGAAGCATCGGAATCTATAACTAGTGTCACAGGATTGGTTCAAAGCATAGACAGTAAGAAGAGTCAGTTTTCTTGTACTTAAGTCGGCATTGTGCCTTTTGTATTTAATTCCGATGCAATTTCTGTGTTGCATCGTCAATACGAAGGTCAGAGGGATACAGGAAACCTGATGTGAAGCATCGGAATGTATAACTAGTGTCACATGAATGGTTCAAAACATAGATAGTAAGAAGAGACAGTTTTCTTGTACTTAAGTCGGCATTGTGCCTTTTGTATTTAATTCCGATGCAAATTCTGTGTTTCATCGTCTATAGGAGGTCAAAGGTATACAGTAAACCTGAAGTGAAGCATCGGAATCTATAACTAGTGTCACAGGAATGGTTTAAAACATAGACAGTAAGAAGAGTCAGTTTTCTTGTACTTAAGTCGGCATTGTGCCTTTTGTATTTAATCCGATGCAATTTCTGTGTTTCATCGTCAATAAGAAGGTCGGAGGGATACGGTAAACCTGAAGTGAAACATCGGAATCTATAACTAGTGTCACAGGAATTGTTCAAAGCTTATACAGTAAGAAGAGTCACTTATCTTTTACTTATGTCGGCATTGTGCCTCTTGTATTTAATTCCGATGCAATTTCTGTGTTTCATCGTCAATAAGAAGGTCAGAGGGATACAGTAAACCTGAAGTAAAGTATCGGAATCTATAATGAGTTTCACATGAATGGATCAAACATAGACAGTAAGAATAGTCAGTTTTCTTGTACATATTCGGCATTGTGCCTTTTGTTTTTAATTCCGATGCAATTTCTGTGTTTCATCGTCAATAAGAAGGTCAGAGGCATACAGTAAACCTGAAGTGAAGCATCAGAATCTATAACTAGTGTCACAGGAATGGTTCAAAACATAGACAGTAAGAAGAGTCAGTTTTCTTGTACTTAAGTCGGCATTGTGCATATTGTATTTAATTCCGATGCAATTTCTGTGTTTCATCGTCAATAAGAAGGTCAGAGGAAAACAGTAAACCTGAAGTGAAGCATCGGAATCTATAACTGGTGTCACAGGAATGGTTCAAATCATAGACCGTAAGAAGAGTCAATTTTCCTGTACTTAGTTCGGCATTGTGCCTTTTGTATTTAATTCCGATGCAATTTCTGTGTTTCATCGTCAATAAGAAGGTCAGAGTAATACAGTAAACCTGATGTAAAGCATCGGAATCTATAACTAGTGTCACAGGAATGGTTCAAATCATAGACCAAAGAAGAGTCAGTTTCCCTGTACTTAGTACGGCATTGTGCCTTTTGTATGTAATTCCGATGCAATTTCTGTGTTTCATCGTCAATAAGAAGGTCAGAGGGATACAGTAAACCTGAAGTGAAGCATCGGAATCTGTAATTAGTGTCACATGAATGGTTCAAAACATAGACAGTAAGAAGAGTCAGTTTTCTTGTATTTAAATCAGCATTGTGCCTTTTGTATTTAATTTCGATGCAATTTCTGTGTTTCATCGTCAATAAGAAGGTCAGATGGGTACAGTATACTTGAAGTAAAGCATCGGAATCTATATATAGTGTCACAGGAATGGTCCAAAACATAGACAGTAAGAAGAGTCAGTCTTCTTGTACTTAAGTCGGCATTGTGCTTTTTGTATTTAATTCCGATGCAAATTCTGTGTTTCATCATCAATAGGAGGTCAAAGGTATACAGTAAACCTGAAGTGAAGCATCGGAATCTATAACTAGTGTCACAGGAATGGTTCAAATCATAGACAGTAAGAAGAGTCAGTTTTCTTGTACTTAAGTCTTCATTGTGCCTTTTGTTTTTAATCCAATGCAATTTCTGTGTTTCATCGTCAATTAGAAGGTCGGATGGATACGGTAAACCTGAAGTGAAGCATCGGAATCTATAACTAGTGTCACAGGAATTGTTCAAAGCATAGACAGTAAGAAGAGTCAGTTATCTTGTACTTATGTCGGCATTGTGCCTCTTGTATTTAATTTCGATGCAATTTCTGTGTTTCATCGTCAATAAGAAGGTCAGAGGGATACTGTAGACCTGCAGTGAAGCATCGGAATCTATTACTAGTGTCACATGAATGGTTCAAAACATAGACAGTAAGAAGAGTCAGTTTTCTTGTACTTAAGTCGGGATTATACCTTTTGTATTTAATTCCGATGCAAATTCTGTGTTTCATCGTCAATAAGAAGGTCAGAGGTAAACAGTAAACCTGAAGTGAAGCATCAGAATCTATAACTAGTGTCACAGGAATGGTTCAAAGCATAGACAATAAGAAGAGTCAGTTTTATTGTACTTAAGTCGGCATTGTGCCTTTTGTATTTATTCCGATGGAATTTCAGTGTTTCATCGTCAATAAGAAGGTCAGAGGGATACAGTGATCCTGAAGTGAAGCATCGGAATCTATAACTAGTGTCACAGGATTGGTTCAAAGCATAGACAGTAAGAAGAGTCAGTTTTCTTGTACTTAAGTCGGCATTGTGCATTTTGTATTTAATTCCGATGAAATTTCTGTGTTTCATCGTCAACAAGAAGGTCAGAGGAAAACAGTAAACCTGAAGTGAAGCATCGGAATCTATAACTGGTGTCACAGGAATGGTTCAAATCATAGACCGTAAGAAGAGTCAATTTTCCTGTACTTAGTTCGGCATTGTGCCTTTTGTATTTAATTCCGATGCAATTTCTGTGTTTCATCGTCAATAAGAAGGTCAGAGGAATACAGTAAACCTGAAGTAAAGCATCGGAATCTATAACTAGTGTCACAGGAATGGTTCAAATAATAGACAAAAGAAGAGTCAGTTTTCCTGTACTTAGTACGGCATTGTGCCTTTTGTATGTAATTCCGATGCAATTTCTGTGTTTCATCGTCAATAAGAAGGTCAGAGGGATACAGTAAACCTGAAGTGAAGCATCGGAATCTATAATTAGTGTCACATGAATGGTTCAAAACATAGACAGTAAGAAGAGTCAGTTTTCTTGTATTTAAATCAGCATTGTGCCTTTTGTATTTAATTTCGATGCAATTTCTGTGTTTCATCGTCAATAAGAAGGTCAGAGGGATACAGTATACTTGAAGTAAAGCATCGGAATCTATATATAGTGTCACAGGAATGGTCCAAAACATAGACAGTAAGAAGAGTCAGTCTTCTTGTACTTAAGTCGGCATTGTGCTTTTTGTATTTAATTCCGATGCAAATTCTGTGTTTCATCATCAATAGTAGGTCAAAGGTATACAGTAAACCTGAAGTGAAGCATCGGAATCTATAACTAGTGTCACAGGAATGGTTCAAATCATAGACAGTAAGAAGAGACAGTTTTCTTGTACTTAAGTCGGCATTGTGCCTTTTGTTTTTAATCCGATGCAATTTCTGTGTTTCATCGTCAATAAGAAGGTCGGATTGATACGGTAAACCTGAAGTGAAGCATCGGAATCTATAACTAGTGTCACAGGAATTGTTCAAAGCATAGACAGTAAGAAGAGTCAGTTATCTTGTACTTATGTCGGCATTGTGCCTCTTGTATTTAATTCCGATGCAATTTCTGTGTTTCATCGTCAATAAGAAGGTCAGAGGGATACTGTAAACCTGCAGTGATGCATCGGAATCTATAACTAGTGTCACATGAATGGTTCAAAACATAGACAGTAAGAAGAGTCAGTTTTCTTGTACCTATGTCGGCATTGTGCCTTTGTATTTAATTCCGATGCAATTTCTGTGTTTCATCGTCATTACGGAGGTCAGAGGGATACAGTAAACCTGAAGTGAAGCATCGGAATCTATAACTAGTGTCACTGGAATGGTTCAAAACATAGACATTAAGAAGTGTCAGTTATCTTGTACTTAAGTCGGCATTGTGCCTTTTGTATTTAATTCCGAAGCAATTTCTGTGTTTCATCGTAAATAAGAAGGTCAGAGGTATACAGTAAACCTGAAGTAAAGCATCGGAATCTATAATGAGTTTCACATGAATGGATCAAAACATAGACAGTAAGAAGAGTCAGTTTACTTGTACATAAGACGGCATTGTGCCTTTTGTATTTAATTCCGATGCAATTTCTGTGTTTCATCGTCAATAAGAAGGTCAGAGTGATACAGTAAACCTGAAGTGAAGCATCGGAATCTATAACTAGTGTCACAGGAATGGTTCAAACACAGACAGTAAGAAAAGTCAGTTTTCTTGTACTTATGTCGGCATTGTGCCTTTTGTATTTAATTCCGATGCAATTTCTGTGATTCATCGTGAATAAGAAGGTCAGTGGCATACAATAAACCTGAAGTGAAGCATCAGAATCTATAACTAGTGTCGCAGGAACGGTTTAAACATAGACAGTAAGAAGAGTCAGTTTACTTGTACTTAAGTCAGCATTGTGCTATTTCCATATAATTCCGATGGAATTTCAGTGTTTCATCGTCAATAAGGAGGTCAGAGGGATACAGTGAAACTGAAGTGAAGCATCAGAATCTATAACTAGTGTCACAGGAATGGTTCAAAACATAGACAGTAAGAAGAGTCAGTTTTATTGTACTTAAATCGGCATTGTGCCTTTTGTATTTAATTCCGATGGAATTTCAGTGTTTCATCGTCAATAAGAAGGTCAGAGGGATACAGTGATCCTGAAGTGAAGCATCGGAATCTATAACTAGTGTCACAGGATTGTTTCAAAGCATAGACAGTAAGAAGAGTCAGTTTTCTTGTACTTAAGTCGGCATTGTGCCTTTTGTATTTAATTCCGATGCAATTTCTGTGTTGCATCGTCAATACGAAGGTCAGAGGGATACAGGAAACCTGAAGTGAAGCAACGGAATGTATAACTAGTGTCACATGAATGGTTCAAAACATACACAGTAAGAAGAGTCAGTTTTCTTGTACTTAAGTCAGCATTGTGCCTTTTTTATTTTATTCCGATGCAATTTCTGTGTTTCATCGTCTATAAGATGGTCAGCGGGATACAGTAAACCGGAAGTGAAGCATCGGAATCTATAACTAGTGTCACAGGAATGGTTCAAACATAGACAGTAAGAAGAGACAGTTTTCTTGTACTTAAGTCGGCATTGTGCCTTTTGTATTTAATTCCGATGCAAATTCTGTGTTTCATCGTCAATAGGAGGTCAAAGGTATACATTAAACCTGAAGTGAAGCATCGGAATCTATAACTAGTGTCACAGGAATGGTTCAAAACATAGACAGTAAGAAGAGTCAGTTTTCTTGTACATATTCGGCATTGTGCCTTTTGTTTTTAATTCCGATGCAATTTCTGTGTTTCATCGTCAATAAGAAGGTCAGAGGCATACAGTAAACCTGAAGTGAAGCATCGGATTCTATAACTAGTGTCACATGAATGGTTCAAACATACACAGTAAGAAGAGTCAGTTTTCTTGTACTTAAGTCGGCATTGTGCCTTTTGTATTTAATTCCGATGCAATTTCTGTGTTTCATCGGCAATAGGAGGTCAGAGGGATACAGTAAACCTGAAGTAAAGCATCGGAATCTATAACTAGTGTCAGAGGAAAGGTTCAAAACATAGCCAGAAAGAAGAGTCAGTGTTCTTGTACTTAAGTCGGCATTGTGCCTTTTGTATTTAATTCCGATGCAATTTCTGTGTTTCATCGTCAATAAGAAGGTCAGAGGAATACAGTAAACCTGAAGTGAAGCATCGGAATCTATAACTAGTGTCACAGGAATGGTTCAAAACATAGACAGTAAGAAGAGTCAGTTTTCTTGTACTTAAGTCGGCATTGTGAATTTCGTATTTAATTCCGATGCAATTTCTGTGTTTCATCGTGAATAAGAAGGTCATAAAGGGATACAGTAAACCTGAAGTGAAGCATCGCAATCTATAACTAGTGTCACATGAATGGTTCAAATCATAGACAGTAAGAAGAGTCAGTTTTCCTGTATTTAAATCAGCATTGTGCCTTTCGTATTCAATTTTGATGCATTTTCTGTGTTTCATCGTCAATAGGAAGGTCAGAGGGATACAGTAAACCTGAAGTGAAGCATCGAAATCCATAACAAGTGTCATAGGAATGGTTCAAAACATAGACAGTAAGAAGAGTCAGTTTTCATGTACGTAAGTCGGGATTATGCCTTTTGTATTTAATTCCGATGCAAATTCTGTGTTTCATCGTAAATAAGAAGGTCAGAGGTATACAGTAAACCTGAAGTGAAGCATCAGAATCTATAACTAGTGTCACAGGAATGGTTCAAAACATAGACAATAAGAAGAGTCAGTTTTATTGTACTTAAGTCGGCATTGTGCCTTTTGTATTTATTCCGATGGAATTTCAGTGTTTCATCGTCAATAAGAAGGTCAGAGGGATACAGTGATCCTGAAGTGAAGCATCGGAATCTATAACTAGTGTCACAGGATTGGTTCAAAGCATAGACAGTAAGAAGAGTCAGTTTTCTTGTACTTAAGTCGGCATTGTGCCTTTTGTATTTAATTCCGATGCAATTTCTGTGTTTCATCGTCAATACGAAGGTCAGAGGGATACAGTAAACATGAAGTGTAGCATCAGAATCTATAACTGGTGTCACAGGAATGGTTCAGAGCATAGACAGTAAGAGGAGTCAGTTTTCTTGTACTTAAGTCGGCATTGTGCCGTTTGTATTTAATTCCGATGCAATTTCAGTGTTTCGTCGTCAATAAGATGGTCAGAGGGATACAGTGAACCTGAAGTGAAGCATCGAAATCTATAACTAGTGTCACACTAATGGATGAAACAATAGACAGTAAGAAGAGTCAGTTTTCTTGTACTTAAGTCGGCATTGTTCATTTTGTATTTAATTCCGATGAAATTTCTGTGTTTCATCGTCAATAAGAAGGTCAGAGGAAAACAGTAAACCTGAAGTGAAGCATCGGAATCTATAACTGGTGTCACAGGAATGGTTCAAATCATAGACCGTAAGAAGAGTCAATTTTCCTGTACTTAGTTCGGCATTGTGCCTTTTGTATTTAATTCCGATGCAATTTCTGTGTTTCATCGTCAATAAGAAGGTCAGAGGAATACAGTAAACCTGAAGTAAAGCATCGGAATCTATAACTAGTGTCACAGGAATGGTTCAAATCATAGACAAAAGAAGAGTCAGTTTTCCTGTACTTAGTACGGCATTGTGCCTTTTGTATGTAATTCCGATGCAATTTCTGTGTTTCATCGTCAATAAGAAGGTCAGAGGGATACAGTAAACCTGAAGTGAAGCATCGGAATCTATAACTAGTGTCACTGGAATGGTTCAAAACATAGACAGTAAGAAGTGTCAGTTATCTTGTACTTAAGACGGCATTGTGCCTTTTGTATTTAATTCCGAAGCAATTTCTGTGTTTCATCGTCAATAAGAAGGTCAGAGGGATACAGTAAACCTGAAGTAAAGCATCGGAATCTATAATGAGTTTCACATGAATGGATCAAACATAGACAGTAAGAAGAGTCAGTTTTCTTGTACATATTCGGCATTGTGCCTTTTGTTGTTAATTCCGATGCAATTTCTGTGTTTCATCGTCAATAAGAAGGTCAGAGGCATACAGTAAACCTGAAGTGAAGCATCGGAGTCTATAACTAGTGTCACATGAATGGTTCAAACATACAAAGTAAGAAGAGTCAGTTTTCTTGTACTTAAGTCGGCATTGTGCCTTTTGTATTTAATTCCGATGCAATTTCTGTGTTTCATCGTCAATAGGAGGTCAGAGGGATACAGTAAACCTGAAGTAAAGCATCGGAATCTATAACTAGTGTCAGAGGAAAGGTTCAAAACATAGCTCGAAAGAAGAGTCAGTGTTCTTGTACTTAAGTCGGCATTGTGCCTTTTGTATTTAATTCCGATGCAATTTCTGTGTTTCATCGTCAATAAGAAGGTCAGAGGAATACAGTAAACCTGAAGTGAAGCATCGGAATCTATAACTAGTGTCACAGGAATGGTTCAAAACATAAACAGTAAGAAGAGTCAGTTTTCTTGTACTTAAGTCGGCATTGTGAATTTTGTATTTAATTCCGATGCAATTTCTGTGTTTCATCGTGAATAAGAAGGTCAGAGGGATACAGTAAACCTGAAGTGAAGCATCGCAATCTATAACTAGTGTCACATGAATGGTTCAAATCATAGACAGTAAGAAGAGTCAGTTTTCCTGTATTTAAATTAGCATTGTGCCTTTTGTATTCAATTTCGATGCATTTTCTGTGTTTCATCGTCAATAAGAAGGTCAGAGGGATACAGTAAACCTGAAGTGAAGCATCGAAATCCATAACAAGTGTCATAGGAATGGTTCAAAACATAGACAGTAAGAAGAGTCAGTTTTCTTGTACTTAAGTCGGGATTATGCCTTTTGTATTTAATTCCGATGCAAATTCTGTGTTTCATCGTCAATAAGAAGGTCAGAGGTATACAGTAAACCTGAAGTGAAGCATCAGAATCTATAACTAGTGTCACAGGAATGGTTCAAAACATAGACAATAAGAAGAGTCAGTTTTATTGTACTTAAGTCGGCATTGTGCCTTTTGTATTTATTCCGATGGAATTTCAGTGTTTCATCGTCAATAAGAATGTCAGAGGGATACAGTGATACTGAAGTGAAGCATCGGAATCAATAACTAGTGTCACAGGATTGGATCAAAGCATAGACAGTAAGAAGAGTCAGTTTTCTTGTACTTAAGTCGGCATTGTGCCTTTTGTATTTAATTCCGATGCAATTTCTGTGTTTCATCGTCAATAAGAAGGTCAGAGGGATACAGTAAACCTGAAGTGAAGCA
This sequence comes from Schistocerca piceifrons, assembly GCF_021461385.2. Taxonomy (NCBI): domain Eukaryota; kingdom Metazoa; phylum Arthropoda; class Insecta; order Orthoptera; family Acrididae; genus Schistocerca; species Schistocerca piceifrons. Next base: position 75,554 of record NW_025727635.1, read on the forward strand.
TCGGAATGTATAACTAGTGTCACATGAATGGTTCAAAACATAGACAGTAAGAAGAGTCAGTTTTCTTGTACTTAAGTCGGGATTATGCCTTTTGTATTTAATTCCGATGCAAATTCTGTGTTTCATCGTCCATAAGAAGGTCAGAAGTATACAGTAAACCTGAAGTGAAGCATCAGAATCTATAACTAGTGTCACAGGAATGGTTAAAAACATAGACAGTAAGAAGAGTCAGTTTTATTGTACTTAAATCGGCATTGTGCCTTTTGTATTTAATTCCGATGGAATTTCAGTGTTTCATCGTCAATAAGAAGGTCAGAGGGATACAGTGATCCTGAAGTGATGCATCGCAATCTATAACTAGTGCCACAGGATTGGTTCAAAGCATAGACAGTAAGAAGAGTCAGTTTTCTTGTACTTAAGTCGGCATTGTGCCTTTTGTATTTAATTCCGATGCAATTTCTGTGTTGCATCGTCAATACGAAGGTCAGAGGGATACAGTAAACCTGAAGTAAAGTATCGGAATCTATAATGAGTTTCACATGAATGGATCAAACATAGACAGTAAGAAGAGTCAGTTTTCTTGTACATATTCGGCATTGTGCCTTTTGTTTTTAATTCCGATGCAATTTCTGTGTTTCATCGTCAATAAGAAGGTCAGAGGCATACAGTAAACCTGAAGTGAAGCATCGGAATCTATAACTAGTGTCACATGAATGGTTCAAACATACACAGTAAGAAGAGTCAGTTTTCTTGTACTTAAGTCGGCATTGTGCCTTTTGTATTTAATTCCGATGCAATTTCTGTGTTTCATCGTCAATAGGAGGTCAGAGGGATACAGTAAACCTGAAGTAAAGCATCGGAATCTATAACTAGTGTCAGAGGAAAGGTTCAAAACATAGCCAGAAAGAAGAGTCGGTGTTCTTGTACTTAAGTCGGCATTGTGCCTTTTGTATTTAATTCCGATGCAATTTCTGTGTTTCATCGTCAATAAGAAGGTCAGAGGAATACAGTAAACCTGAAGTGAAGTATCGGAATCTATAACTATCGTCACAGGAATGGTTCAAACATAGACAGTAAGAAGAGTCAGTTTTCTTGTACGTAAGTCGGCATTGTGAATTTTGTATTTAATTCCGATGCAATTTCTGTGTTTCATCGTCAATAAGAAGGTCAGAGGGATACAGTAAATCTGAAGTGAAGCATCGGAATCCATAACTAGTGTCATAGGAATGGTTCAAAACATAGACAGTAAGAAGAGTCAGTTTTCTTGTACTTAAGTCGGGATTATGCCTTTTGTATTTAATTCCGATGCAAATTCTGTGTTTCATCGTCCATAAGAAGGTCAGAAGTATACAGTAAACCTGAAGTGAAGCATCAGAATCTATAACTAGTGTCACAGGAATGGTTAAAAACATAGACAGTAAGAAGAGTCAGTTTCATTGTACTTAAAACGGCATTGTGCCTTTTGTATTTAATTCCGATGGAATTTCAGTGTTTCATCGTCAATAAGAAGGTCAGAGGGATACAGTGATCCTCAAGTGAAGCATCGGAATCTATAACTAGTGTCACAGGATTGGTTCAAAGCATAGACAGTAAGAAGAGTCAGTTTTCTTGTACTTAAGTCGGCATTGTGCCTTTTGTATTTAATTCCGATGCACTTTCTGTGTTGCATCGTCAATACGAAGGTCAGAGGGATACAGGAAACTTGAAGTGAAGCATCGGAATGTATAACTAGTGTCACATGAATGGTTCAAAACATAGATAGTAAGAAGAGTCAGTTTTCTTGTACTTAATTCGGCATTGTGCCTTTTTTGTTTTATTCCGATGCAATTTCTGTGTTTCATCGTCTATAAGATGGTCAGCGGGATACAGTAAACCGGAAGTGAAGCATCGGAATCTATAACTAGTGTCACAGGAATGGTTCAAACATAGACAGTAAGAAGAGACAGTTTTCTTGTACTTAAGTCGGCATTGTGCCTTTTGTATTTAATTCCGATGCAAATTCTGTGTTTCATCGTCAATAGGAGGTCAAAGGTATACAGTAAACCTGAAGTGAAGCATCGGAATCTATAACTAGTGTCACAGGAATGGTTTAAAACATAGACAGTAAGAAGAGTCAGTTTTCTTGTACTTAAGTCGGCATTGTGCCTTTTGTATTTAATCCGATGCAATTTCTGTGTTTCATCGTCAATAAGAAGGTCGGAGGGATACGGTAAACCTGAAGTGAAACATCGGAATCTATAACTAGTGTCACAGGAATTGTTCAAAGCTTATACAGTAAGAAGAGTCACTTATCTTTTACATATGTCGGCATTGTGCCTCTTGTATTTAATTCCGATGCAATTTCTGTGTTTCATCGTCAATAAGAAGGTCAGAGGGATACAGTAAACCTGAAGTAAAGTATCGGAATCTATAATGAGTTTCACATGAATGGATCAAACATAGACAGTAAGAAGAGTCAGTTTTCTTGTACATATTCGGCATTGTGCCTTTTGTTTTTAATTCCGATGCAATTTCTGTGTTTCATCGTCAAAGGAAGGTCAGAGGCATACAGTAAACCTGAAGTGAAGCATCGGAATCTATAACTAGTGTCACATGAATGGTTCAAACATACACAGTAAGAAGAGTCAGTTTTCTTGTACTTAAGTCGGCATTGTGCCTTTTGTATTTAATTCCGATGCAATTTCTGTGTTTCATCGTCAATAAGAAGGTCAGAGGAATACAGTAAACCTGAAGTGAAGCATCGGAATCTATAACTAGTGTCACAGGAATGGTTCAAAACATAGACAGTAAGAAGAGTCAGTTTTCTTGTACTTAAGTCGGCATTGTGAAATTTGTATTTAATTCCGATGCAATTTCTGTGTTTCATCGTGAATAAGGTCAGAGGGATACAGTAAACCTGAAGTGAAGCATCGCAATCTATAACTAGTGTCACATGAATGGTTCAAATCATACACAGTAAGAAGAGTCAGTTTTCCTGTATTTAAATCAGCATTGTGCCTTTTGTATTCAATTTCGATGCATTTTCTGTGTTTCATCGTCAATAAGAAGGTCAGAGGGATACAGTAAACCTGAAGTGAAGCATCGAAATCCATAACTAGTGTCATAGGAATGGTTCAAAACATAGACAGTAAGAAGAGTCAGTTTTCTTGTACTTAAGTCGGGATTATGCCTTTTGTATTTAATTCCGATGCAAATTCTGTGTTTCATCGTCAATAAGAAGGTCAGAGGTATACAGTAAACCTGAAGTGAAGCATCAGAATCTATAACTAGTGTCACAGGAATGGTTCAAAACATAGACAATAAGAAGAATCAGTTTTATTGTACTTAAGTCGGCATTGTGCCTTTTGTATTTATTCCGATGGAATTTCAGTGTTTCATCGTCAATAAGAAGGTCAGAGGGATACAGTGATCCTGAAGTGAAGCATCGGAATCTATAACTAGTGTCACAGGATTGGTTCAAAGCATAGACAGTAAGAAGAGTCAGTTTTCTTGTACTTAAGTCTTCATTGTGCCTTTTGTTTTTAATCCGATGCAATTTCTGTGTTTCATCGTCAATTAGAAGGTCGGATGGATACGGTAAACCTGAAGTGAAGCATCGGAATCTATAACTAGTGTCACAGGAATTGTTCAAAGCATAGACAGTAAGAAGAGTCAGTTATCTTGTACTTATGTCGGCATTGTGCCTCTTGTATTTAATTCCGATGCAATTTCTGTGTTTCATCGTCAATAAGAAGGTCAGAGGGATACTGTAGACCTGCAGTGAAGCATCGGAATCTATTACTAGTGTCACATGAATGGTTCAAAACATAGAGAGTAAGAAGAGTCAGTTTTCTTGTACTTAAGTCGGGATTATGCCTTTTGTATTTAATTCCGATGCAAATTCTGTGTTTCATCGTCAATAAGAAGGTCAGAGGTATACAGTAAACCTGAAGTGAAGCATCAGAATCTATAACTAGTGTCACAGGAATGGTTCAAAGCATAGACAATAAGAAGAGTCAGTTTTATTGTACTTAAGTCGGCATTGTGCCTTTTGTATTTATTCCGATGGAATTTCAGTGTTTCATCGTCAATAAGAAGGTCAGAGGGATACAGTGATCCTGAAGTGAAGCATCGGAATCTATAACTAGTGTCACAGGATTGGTTCAAAGCATAGACAGTAAGAAGAGTCAGTTTTCTTGTACTTAAGTCGGCATTGTGCCTTTTGTATTTAATTCCGATGCAATTTCTGTGTTTCATCGTCAATACGAAGGTCAGAGGGATACAGTAAACATGAAGTGTAGCATCAGAATCTATAACTGGTGTCACAGGAATGGTTCAGAGCATAGACAGTAAGAGGAGTCAGTTTTCTTGTACTTAAGTCGGCATTGTGCCGTTTGTATTTAATTCCGATGCAATTTCAGTGTTTCATCGTCAATAAGATGGTCAGAGGGATACAGTGAACCTGAAGTGAAGCATCGAAATCTATAACTAGTGTCACACTAATGGATCAAACCATAGACAGTAAGAAGAGTCAGTTTTCTTGTACTTAGTACGGCATTGTGCCTTTTGTATGTAATTCCGATGCAATTTCTGTGTTTCATCGTCAATAAGAAGGTCAGAGGGATACAGTAAACCTGAAGTGAAGCATCGGAATCTATAATTAGTGTCACATGAATGGTTCAAAACATAGACAGTAAGAAGAGTCAGTTTTCTTGTATTTAAATCAGCATTGTGCCTTTTGTATTTAATTTCGATGCAATTTCTGTGTTTCATCGTCAATAAGAAGGTCAGAGGGATACAGTATACTTGAAGTAAAGCATCGGAATCTATATATAGTGTCACAGGAATGGTGCAAAACATAGACATTAAGAAGTGTCAGTTATCTTGTACTTAAGTCGGCATTGTGCCTTTTGTTTTTAATCCGATGCAATTTCTGTGTTTCATCGTCAATAAGAAGGTCGGATGGATACGGTAAACCTGAAGTGAAGCATCGGAATCTATAACTAGTGTCACAGGAATTGTTCAAAGCATAGACAGTAAGAAGAGTCAGTTATCTTGTACTTATGTCGGCATTGTGCCTCTTGTATTTAATTCCGATGCAATTTCTGTGTTTCATCGTCAATAAGAAGGTCAGAGGGATACTGTAAACCTGCAGTGATGCATCGGAATCTATAACTAGTGTCACATGAATGGTTCAAAACATAGACAGTAAGAAGAGTCGGTTTTCTTGTACCTATGTCGGCATTGTGCCTTTGTATTTAATTCCGATGCAATTTCTGTGTTTCATCGTCATTACGGAGGTCAGAGGGATTCAGTAAACCTGAAGTGAAGCATCGGAATCTATAACTAGTGTCACTGGAATGGTTCAAAACATAGACATTAAGAAGTGTCAGTTATCTTGTACTTAAGTCGGCATTGTGCCTTTTGTATTTAATTCCGAAGCAATTTCTGTGTTTCATCGTCAATAAGAAGGTCAGAGGTATACAGTAAACCTGAAGTAAAGCATCGGAATCTATAATGAGTTTCACATGAATGGATCAAAACATAGACAGTAAGAAGAGTCAGTTTACTTGTACATAAGACGGCATTGTGCCTTTTGTATTTAATTCCGATGCAATTTCTGTGTTTCATCGTCAATAAGAAGGTCAGAGTGATACAGTAAACCTGAAGTGAAGCATCGGAATCTATAACTAGTGTCACAGGAATGGTTCATACACAGACAGTAAGAAAAGTCAGTTTTCTTGTACTTATGTCGGCATTGTGCCTTTTGTATTTAATTCCGATGCAATTTCTGTGATTCATCGTCAATAAGAAGGTCAGTGGCATACAATTAACCTGAAGTGAAGCATCAGAATCTATAACTAGTGTCGCAGGAACGGTTTAAACATAGACAGTAAGAAGAGTCAGTTTACTTGTACTTAAGTCAGCATTGTGCTATTTCCATATAATTCCGATGGAATTTCAGTGTTTCATCGTCAATAAGGAGGTCAGAGGGATACAGTGAAACTGAAGTGAAGCATCAGAAGCTATAACTAGTGTCACAGGAATGGTTCAAAACATAGACAGTAAGAAGAGTCAGTTTTATTGTACTTAAATCGGCATTGTGCCTTTTGTATTTAATTCCGATGGAATTTCAGTGTTTCATCGTCAATAAGAAGGTCAGGGGGATACAGTGATCCTGAAGTGAAGCATCGGAATCTATAACTAGTGTCACAGGATTGGTTCAAAGCATAGACAGTAAGAAGAGTCAGTTTTCTTGTACTTAAGTCGGCATTGTGCCTTTTGTATTTAATTCCGATGCAATTTCTGTGTTGCATCGTCAATACGAAGGTCAGAGGGATACAGGAAACCTGAAGTAAAGCATCGGAATGTATTACTAGTGTCACATGAATGGTTCAAAACATAGACAGTAAGAAGAGTCAGTTTTCTTGTACTTAAGTCAGCATTGTGCCTTTTTTATTTTATTCCGATGCAATTTCTGTGTTTCATCGTCTATAAGATGGTCAGCGGGATACAGTAAACCGGAAGTGAAGCATCGGAATCTATAACTAGTGTCACAGGAATGGTTCAAACATAGACAGTAAGAAGAGACAGTTTTCTTGTACTTAAGTCGGCATTGTGCCTTTTGTATTTAATTCCGATGCAAATTCTGTGTTTCATCGTCAATAGGAGGTCAAAGGTATACAGTAAACCTGAAGTGAAGCATCGGAATCTATAACTAGTGTCACAGGAATGGTTTAAAACATAGACAGTAAGAAGAGTCAGTTTTCTTGTACTTAAGTCGGCATTGTGCCTTTTGTAATTAATCCGATGCAATTTCTGTGTTTCATCGTCAATAAGAAGGTCGGAGGGATACGGTAAACCTGAAGTGAAACATCGGAATCTATAACTAGTGTCACAGGAATTGTTCAAAACTTATACAGTAAGAAGAGTCACTTATCTTTTACTTATGTCGGCATTGTGCCTCTTGTATTTAATTCCGATGCAATTTCTGTGTTTCATCGTCAATAAGAAGGTCAGAGGGATACAGTAAACCAGCAGTGAAGGATCGGAATCTATAACTAGTGTCACATGACTGGTTCAAAACATAGACAGTAAGAAGAGTCAGTTTTCTTGTACCTATGTCGGCATTGTGCCTTTTGTTTTTAATTCCGATGCAATTTCTGTGTTTCATCGTCAATAAGAAGGTCAGAGGGATACAGTAAACCTGAAGTGAAGCATCGGAATCCATAACTAGTGTCACTGGAATGGTTCAAAACATAGACAGTAAGAAGTGTCAGTTATCTTGTACTTAAGACGGCATTGTGCCTTTTGTATTTAATTCCGAAGCAATTTCTGTGTTTCATCGTCAATAAGAAGGTCAGAGGGATACAGTAAACCTGAAGTAAAGCATCGGAATCTATAATGAGTTTCACATGAATGGATCAAACATAGACAGTAAGAAGAGTCAGTTTTCTTGTACATATTCGGCATTGTGCCTTTTGTTTTTAATTCCGATGCAATTTCTGTGTTTCATCGTCAATAAGAAGGTCAGAGGCATACAGTAAACCTGAAGTGAAGCATCGGATTCTATAACTAGTGTCACATGAATGGTTCAAACATACACAGTATGAAGAGTCAGTTTTCTTGTACTTAAGTCGGCATTGTGCCTTTTGTATTTAATTCCGATGCAATTTCTGTGTTTCATCGTCAATAGGAGGTCAGAGGGATACAGTAAACCTGAAGTAAAGCATCGGAATCTATAACTAGTGTCAGAGGAAAGGTTCAAAACATAGCCAGAAAGAAGAGTCAGTGTTCTTGTACTTAAGTCGGCATTGTGCCTTTTGTATTTAATTCCGATGCAATTTCTGTGTTTCATCGTCAATAAGAAGGTCAGAGGAATACAGTAAACCTGAAGTGAAGCATCGGAATCTATAACTAGTGTCACAGGAATGGTTCAAAACATAGACAGTAAGAAGAGTCAGTTTTCTTGTACTTAAGTCGGCATTGTGAATTTCGTATTTAATTCCGATGCAATTTCTGTGTTTCATCGTGAATAAGAAGGTCAGAGGGATACAGTAAACCTGAAGTGAAGCATCGCAATCTATAACTAGTGTCACATGAATGGTTCAAATCATAGACAGTAAGAAGAGTCAGTTTTCCTGTATTTAAATCAGCATTGTGCCTTTCGTATTCAATTTCGATGCATTTTCTGTGTTTCATCGACAATAAGAAGGTCAGAGGGATACAGTAAACCTGAAGTGAAGCATCGAAATCCATAACAAGTGTCATAGGAATGGTTCAAAACATAGACAGTAAGAAGAGTCAGTTTTCTTGTACGTAAGTCGGGATTATGCCTTTTGTATTTAATTCCGATGCAAATTCTGTGTTTCATCGTAAATAAGAAGGTCAGAGGTATACAGTAAACCTGAAGTGAAGCATCAGAATCTATAACTAGTGTCACAGGAATGGTTCAAATCATAGACAATAAGAAGAGTCAGTTTTATTGTACTTAAGTCGGCATTGTGCCTTTTGTATTTATTCCGATGGAATTTCAGTGTTTCATCGTCAATAAGAAGGTCAGAGGGATACAGTGATCCTGAAGTGAAGCATCGAAATCTATAACTAGTGTCACAGGATTGGTTCAAAGCATAGACAGTAAGAAGAGTCAGTTTTCTTGTACTTAAGTCGGCATTGTGCCTTTTGTATTTAATTCCGATGCAATTTCTGTGTTTCATCGTCAATACGAAGGTCAGAGGGACACAGTAAACATGAAGTGTAGCATCAGAATCTATAACTGGTGTCACAGGAATGGTTCAGAGCATAGACAGTAAGAGGAGTCAGTTTTCTTGTACTTAAGTCGGCATTGTGCCGTTTGTATTTAATTCCGATGCAATTTCAGTGTTTCGTCGTCAATAAGATGGTCAGAGGGATACAGTGAACCTGAAGTGAAGCATCGAAATCTATAACTAGTGTCACACTAATGGATGAAACCATAGACAGTAAGAAGAGTCAGTTTTCTTGTACTTAAGTCGGCATTGTTCATTTTGTATTTAATTCCGATGAAATTTCTGTGTTTCATCGTCAATAAGAAGGTCAGAGGAAAACAGTAAACCTGAAGTGAAACATCGGAATCTATAACTGGTGTCACAGGAATGGTTCAAATCATAGACCGTAAGAAGAGTCAATTTTCCTGTACTTAGTTCGGCATTGTGCCTTTTGTATTTAATTCCGATGCAATTTCTGTGTTTCATCGTCAATAAGAAGGTCAGAGGAATACAGTAAACCTGAAGTAAAGCATCGGAATCTATAACTAGTGTCACAGGAATGGTTCAAATCATAGACAAAAGAAGAGTCAGTTTTCCTGTACTTAGTACGGCATTGTGCCTTTTCTATGTAATTCCGATGCAATTTCTGTATTTCATCGTCAATAAGAAGGTCAGAAGGATACAGTAAACCTGAAGTGAAGCATCGGAATCTATAACTAGTGTCACTGGAATGGTTCAAAACATAGACAGTAAGAAGTGTCAGTTATCTTGTACCTAAGACGGCATTGTGCCTTTTGTATTTAATTCCGAAGCAATTTCTGTGTTTCATCGTCAATAAGAAGGTCAGAGGGATACAGTAAACCTGAAGTAAAGCATCGGAATCTATAATGAGTTTCACATGAATGGATCAAACATAGACAGTAAGAAGAGTCAGTTTTCTTGTACATATTCGGCATTGTGCCTTTTGTTGTTAATTCCGATGCAATTTCTGTGTTTCATCGTCAATAAGAAGGTCAGAGGCATACAGTAAACCTGAAGTGAAGCATCGGAAACTATAACTAGTGTCACATGAATGGTTCAAACATACAAAGTAAGAAGAGTCAGTTTTCTTGTACTTAAGTCGGCATTGTGCCTTTTGTATTTAATTCCGATGCAATTTCTGTGTTTCATCGTCAATTGGAAGTCAGAGGGATACAGTAAACCTGAAGTAAAGCATCGGAATCTATAACTAGTGTCAGAGGAAAGGTTCAAAACATAGCTAGAAAGAAGAGTCAGTGTTCTTGTACTTAAGTCGGCATTGTGCCTTTTGTATTTAATTCCGATGCAATTTCTGTGTTTCATCGTCAATAAGAAGGTCAGAGGAATACAGTAAACCTGAAGTAAAGCATCGGAATCTATAACTAGTGTCACAGGAATGGTTCAAAACATAAACAGTAAGAAGAGTCAGTTTTCTTGTACTTAAGTCGGCATTGTGAATTTTGTATTTAATTCCGATGCAATTTCTGTGTTTCATCGTGAATAAGAAGGTCAGAGGGATACAGTAAACCTGAAGTGAAGCATCGCAATCTATAACTAGTGTCACATGAATGGTTCAAATCATAGACAGTAAGAAGAGTCAGTTTTCCTGTATTTAAATTAGCATTGTGCCTTTTGTATTCAATTTCGATGCATTTTCTGTGTTTCATCGTCAATAAGAAGGTCAGAGGGATACAGTAAACCTGAAGTGAAGCATCGAAATCCATAACAAGTGTCATAGGAATGGTTCAAAACATAGACAGTAAGAAGAGTCAGTTTTCTTGTACTTAAGTCGGGATTATGCCTTTTGTAATTAATTCCGATGCAAATTCTGTGTTTCATCGTCAATAAGAAGGTCAGAGGTATACAGTAAACCTGAAGTGAAGCATCAGAATCTATAACTAGTGTCACAGGAATGGTTCAAAACATAGACAATAAGAAGAGTCAGTTTTATTGTACTTAAGTCGGCATTGTGCCTTTTGTATTTATTCCGATGGAATTTCAGTGTTTCATCGTCAATAAGAAGGTCAGAGGGATACAGTGATCCTGAAGTGAAGCATCGGAATCAATAACTAGTGTCACAGGATTGGTTCAAAGCATAGACAGTAAGAAGAGTCAGTTTTCTTGTACTTAAGTCGGCATTGTGCCTTTTGTATTTAATTCCGATGCAATTTCTGTGTTTCATCGTCAATACGAAGGTCAGAGGGATACAGTAAACATGAAGTGTAGCATCAGAATCTATAACTGGTGTCACAGGAATGGTTCAGAACATAGACAGTAAGAGGAGTCAGTTTTCTTGTACTTAAGTCGGCATTGTGCCGTTTGTATTTAATTCCGATGCAATATCAGTGTTTCATCGTCAATAAGATGGTCAGAGGGATACAGTGAACCTGAAGTGAAGCATCGAAATCTATAACTAGTGTCACACTAATGGATCAAACCATAGACAGTAAGAAGAGTCAGTTTTCTTGTACTTAAGTCGGCATTGTGCATTTTGTATTTAATTCCGATGAAATTTCTGTGTTTCATCGTCAATAAGAAGGTCAGAGGAAAACAGTAAACCTGAAGTGAAGCATCGGAATCCATAACTGGTGTCACAGGAATGGTTCAAATCATAGACCGTAAGAAGAGTCAATTTTCCTGTACTTAGTTCGGCATTGTGCATTTTGTATTTAATTCCGATGCAATTTCTATGTTTCATCGTCAATAAGAAGGTCAGAGGAATACAGTAAACCTGAAGTAAAGCATCGGAATCTATAACTAGTGTCACAGGAATGGTTCAAATCATAGACAAAAGAAGAGTCAGTTTTCCTGTACTTAGTACGGCATTGTGCCTTTTGTATGTAATTCCGATGCAATTTCTGTGTTTCATCGTCAATAAGAAGGTCAGAGGGATACAGTAAACCTGAAGTGAAGCATCGGAATGTATAACTAGTGTCACATGAATGGTTCAAAACATAGACAGTAAGAAGAGTCAGTTTTCTTGTACTTAAGTCGGGATTATGCCTTTTGTATTTAATTCCGATGCAAATTCTGTGTTTCATCGTCCATAAGAAGGTCAGAAGTATGCAGTAAACCTGAAGTGAAGCATCAGAATCTATAACTAGTGTCACAGGAATGGTTAAAAACATAGACAGTAAGAAGAGTCAGTTTTATTGTACTTAAATCGGCATTGTGCCTTTTGTATTTAATTCCGATGGAATTTCTGTGTTTCATCGTCAATAAGAAGGTCAGAGGGATACAGTGATCCTGAAGTGAAGCATCGGAATCTATAACTAGTGCCACAGGATTGGTTCAAAGCATAGACAGTAAGAAGAGTCAGTTTTCTTGTACTTAAGTCGGCATTGTGCCTTTTGTATTTAATTCCGATGCAATTTCTGTGTTGCATCGTCAATACGAAGGTCAGAGGGATACAGGAAACCTGAAGTGAAGCATCGGAATGTATAACTAGTGTCACATGAATGGTTCAAAACATAGATAGTAAGAAGAGTCAGTTTTCTTTTACTTAAGTCGGCATTGTGCCTTTTTTATTTTATTCCAATGCAATTTCTGTGTTTCATCGTCTATAAGATGGTCAGCGGGATACAGTAAACCGGAAGTGAAGCATCGGAATCTATAACTAGTGTCACAGGAATGGTTCAAACATAGACAGTAAGAAGAGACAGTTTTCTTGTACTTAAGTCGGCATTGTGCCTTTTGTATTTAATTCCGATGCAAATTCTGTGTTTCATCGTCAATAGGAGGTCAAAGGTATACAGTAAACCTGAAGTGAAGCATCGGAATCTATAACTAGTGTCACAGGAATGGTTTAAAACATAGACAGTAAGAAGAGTCAGTTTTCTTGTACTTAAGTCGGCATTGTGCCTTTTGTATTTAATCCGATGCAATTTCTGTGTTTCATCGTCAATAAGAAGGTCGGAGGGATACGGTAAACCTGAAGTGAAACATCGGAATCTATAACTAGTGTCACAGGAATTGTTCAAAGCTTATACAGTAAGAAGAGTCACTTATCTTTTACTTATGTCGGCATTGTGCCTCTTGTATTTAATTCCGATGCAATTTCTGGGTTTCATCGTCAATAAGAAGGTCAGAGGGATACAGTAAACCTGAAGTAAAGTATCGGAATCTATAATGAGTTTCACATGAATGGATCAAACATAGACAGTAAGAAGAGTCAGTTTTCTTGTACATATTCGACATTGTGCCTTTTGTTTTTAATTCCGATGCAATTTCTGTGTTTCATCGTCAATAAGAAGGTCAGAGGCATACAGGAAACCTGAAGTGAAGCATCGGAATCTATAACTAGTGTCACATGAATGGTTCAAACATACACAGTAAGAAGAGTCAGTTATCTTGTACTTAAGTCGGCATTGTGCCTTTTGTATTTAATTCCGATGCAATTTCTGTGTTTCATCGTCAATAGGAGGTCAGAGGGATACAGTAAACCTGAAGTAAAGCATCGGAATCTATAACTAGTGTCAGAGGAAAGGTTCAAAACATAGCCAGAAAGAAGAGTCGGTGTTCTTGTACTTAAGTCGGCATTGTGCCTTTTGTATTTAATTCCGATGCAATTTCTGTGTTTCATCGTCAATAAGAAGGTCAGAGGAATACAGTAAACCTGAAGTGAAGTATCGGAATTTATAACTATCGTCACAGGAATGGTTCAAACATAGACAGTAAGAAGAGTCAGTTTTCTTGTACGTAAGTCGGCATTGTGAATTTTGTATTTAATTCCGATGCAATTTCTGTGTTTCATCGTCAATAAGAAGGTCAGAGGGATACAGTAAACCTGAAGTGAAGCATCGAAATCTATAATTAGTGTCACATGAATGGTTCAAATCATAGACAGTTAGAAGAGTCAGTTTTCCTGTATTTAAATCAGCATTGTGCCTTTTGTATTTAATTTCGATGCATTTTCTGTGTTTCATCGTCAATAAGAAGGTCAGAGGGATACAGTAAATCTGAAGTGAAGCATCGGAATCCATAACTAGTGTCATAGGAATGGTTCAAAACATAGACAGTAAGAAGAGTCAGTTTTCTTGTACTTAAGTCGGGATTGTGCCTTTTGTATTTAATTCCGATGCAAATTCTGTGTTTCATCGTCCATAAGAAGGTCAGAAGTATACAGTAAACCTGAAGTGAAGCATCAGAATCTATAACTAGTGTCACAGGAATGGTTAAAAACATAGACAGTAAGAAGAGTCAGTTTCATTGTACTTAAATCGGCATTGTGCCTTTTGTATTTAATTCCGATGGAATTTCAGTGTTTCATCGTCAATAAGAAGGTCAGAGGGATACAGTGATCCTAAAGTGAAGCATCGGAATCTATAACTAGTGTCACAGGATTGGTTCAAAGCATAGACAGTAAGAAGAGTCAGTTTTCTTGTACTTAAGTCGGCATTGTGCCTTTTGTATTTAATTCCGATGCAATTTCTGTGTTGCATCGTCAATACGAAGGTCAGAGGGATACAGGAAACCTGAAGTGAAGCATTGGAATGTATAACTAGTGTCACATGAATGGTTCAAAACATAGATAGTAAGAAGAGTCAGTTTTCTTGTACTTAATTCGGCATTGTGCCTTTTTTGTTTTATTCCGATGCAATTTCTGTGTTTCATCGTCTATAAGATGGTCAGCGGGATACAGTAAACCGGAAGTGAAGCATCGGAATCTATAACTAGTGTCACAGGAATGGTTCAAACATAGACAGTAAGAAGAGACAGTTTTCTTGTACTTAAGTCGGCATTGTGCCTTTTGTATTTAATTCCGATGCAAATTCTGTGTTTCATCGTCAATAGGAGGTCAAAGGTATACAGTAAACCTGAAGTGAAGCATCGGAATCTATAACTAGTGTCACAGGAATGGTTCAAACATACACAGTAAGAAGAGTCAGTTTTCTTGTACTTAAGTCGGCATTGTGCCTTTTGTATTTAATTCCGATGCAATTTCTGTGTTTCATCGTCAATAAGAAGGTCAGAGGCATACAGTAAACCTGAAGTGAAGCATCGGAATCTATAACTAGTGTCACATGAATGGTTCAAACATACACAGTAAGAAGAGTCAGTTTTCTTGTACTTAAGTCGGCATTGTGCCTTTTGTATTTAATTCCGATGCAATTTCTGTGTTTCATCGTCAATAGGAGGTCAGAGGGATACAGTAAACCTGAAGTAAAGCATCGGAATCTATAACTAGTGTCAGAGGAAAGGTTCAAAACATAGCCAGAAAGAAGAGTCAGTGTTCTTGTACTTAAGTCGGCATTGTGCCTTTTGTATTTAATTCCGATGCAATTTCTGTGTTTCATCGTCAATAAGAAGGTCAGAGGAATACAGTAAACCTGAAGTGAAGCATCGGAATCTATAACTAGTGTCACAGGAATGGTTCAAAACATAGACAGTAAGAAGAGTCAGTTTTCTTGTACTTAAGTCGGCATTGTGAAATTTGTATTTAATTCCGATGCAATTTCTGTGTTTCATCGTGAATAAGAAGGTCAGAGGGATACAGTAAACCTGAAGTGAAGCATCGCAATCTATAACTAGTGTCACATGAATGGTTCAAATCATAGACAGTAAGAAGAGTCAGTTTTCCTGTATTTAAATCAGCATTGTGCCTTTTGTATTCAATTTCGATGCATTTTCTGTGTTTCATCGTCAATAAGAAGGTCAGAGGGATACAGTAAACCTGAAGTGAAGCATCGAAATCCATAACTAGTGTCATAGGAATGGTTCAAAACATAGACAGTAAGAAGAGTCAGTTTTCTTGTACTTAAGTCGGGATTATGCCTTTTGTATTTAATTCCGATGCAAATTCTGTGTTTCATCGTCAATAAGAAGGTCAGAGGTATACAGTAAACCTGAAGTGAAGCATCAGAATCTATAACTAGTGTCACAGGAATGATTCAAAACATAGACAATAAGAAGAGTCAGTTTTATTGTACTTAAGTCGGCATTGT
Organism: Schistocerca piceifrons; assembly: GCF_021461385.2. Taxonomy (NCBI): domain Eukaryota; kingdom Metazoa; phylum Arthropoda; class Insecta; order Orthoptera; family Acrididae; genus Schistocerca; species Schistocerca piceifrons. The sequence continues at coordinate 91,242 of NW_025727635.1, forward strand.
GCCTTTTGTATTTATTCCGATGGAATTTCAGTGTTTCATCGTCAATAAGAAGGTCAGAGGGATACAGTGATCCTGAAGTGAAGCATCGGAATCTATAACTAGTGTCACAGGATTGGTTCAAAGCATAGACAGTAAGAAGAGTCAGTTTTCTTGTACTTAAGTCGGCATTGTGCCTTTTGTATTTAATTCCGATGCAATTTCTGTGTTTCATCGTCAATACGAAGGTCAGAGGGATACAGTAAACATGAAGTGTAGCATCAGAATCTATAACTGGTGTCACAGGAATGGTTCAGAGCATAGACAGTAAGAGGAGTCAGTTTTCTTGTACTTAAGTCGGCATTGTGCCGTTTGTATTTAATTCCGATGCAATTTCAGTGTTTCATCGTCAATAAGATGGTCAGAGGGATACAGTGAACCTGAAGTGAAGCATCGAAATCTATAACTAGTGTCACACTAATGGATCAAACCATAGACAGTAAGAAGAGTCAGTTTTCTTGTACTTCAGTCGGCATTGTGCATTTTGTATTTAATTCCGATGAAATTTCTGTGTTTCATCGTCAATAAGAAGGTCAGAGGAAAACAGTAAACCTGAAGTGAAGCATCGGAATCTATAACTGGTGTCACAGGAATGGTTCAAATCATAGACCGTAAGAAGAGTCAATTTTCCTGTACTTAGTCCGGCATTGTGCATTTTGTATTTAATTCCGATGCAATTTCTGTGTTTCATCGTCAATAAGAAGGTCAGAGGAATACAGTAAACCTGAAGTAAAGCATCGGAATCTATAACTAGTGTCACAGGAATGGTTCAAATCATAGACCAAAGAAGAGTCAGTTTTCCTGTACTTAGTACGGCATTGTGCCTTTTGTATAAAATTCCGATGCAATTACTGTGTTTCATCGTCAATAAGAAGGTCAGAGGGATACAGTAAACCTGAAGTGAAGCATCGGAATCTATAATTAGTGTCACATGAATGGTTCAAAACATAGACAGTAAGAAGAGTCAGTTTTCTTGTATTTAAATCAGCATTGTGCCTTTTGTATTTAATTTCGATGCAATTTCTGTGTTTCATCGTCAATAAGAAGGTCAGAGGGATACAGTATACTTGAAGTAAAGCATCGGAATCTATATATAGTGTCACAGGAATGGTCCAAAACATAGACAGTAAGAAGAGTCAGTCTTCTTGTACTTAAGTCGGCATTGTGCTTTTTGTATTTAATTCCGATGCAAATTCTATGTTTCATCATCAATAGGAGGTCAAAGGTATACAGTAAACCTGAAGTGAAGCATCGGAATCTATAACTAGTGTCACAGGAATGGTTCAAATCATAGACAGTAAGAAGAGTCAGTTTTCTTGTACTTAAGTCTTCATTGTGCCTTTTGTTTTTAATCCGATGCAATTTCTGTGTTTCATCGTCAATAAGAAGGTCGGATGGATACGGTAAACCTGAAGTGAAGCATCGGAATCTATAACTAGTGTCACAGGAATTGTTCAAAGGATAGACAGTAAGAAGAGTCAGTTATCTTGTACTTATGTCGGCATTGTGCCTCTTGTATTTAATTCCGATGCAATTTCTGTGTTTCATCGTCAATAAGAAGGTCAGAGGGATACTGTAAACCTGCAGTGAAGCATCGGAATCTATTACTAGTGTCACATGAATGGTTCAAAACATAGACAGTAAGATAGAGTCAGTTTTCTTGTACTTAAGTCGGGATTATGCCTTTTGTATTTAATTCCGATGCAAATTCTGTGTTTCATCGTCAATAAGAAGTTCAGAGGTATACAGTAAACCTGAAGTGAAGCATCAGAATCTATAACTAGTGTCACAGGAATGGTTCAAAGCATAGACAATAAGAAGAGTCAGTTTTATTGTACTTAAGTCGGCATTGTGCCTTTTGTATTTATTCCCATGGAATTTCAGTGTTTCATCGTCAATAAGAAGGTCAGAGGGATACAGTGATCCTGAAGTGAAGCATCGGAATCTATAACTAGTGTCACAGGAATGGTTCAAATCATAGACAGTAAGAAGAGTCAGTTTTCTTGTACTTAAGTCGGCATTGTGCCTTTTGTTTTTAATCCGATGCAATTTCTGTGTTTCATCGTCAATAAGAAGGTAGGAAGGATACGGTAAACCTGAAGTGAAGCATCGGAATCTATAACTAGTGTCACTGGAATGGTTCAAAACATAGACATTAAGAAGTGTCAGTTATCTTGTACTTATGTCGGCATTGTGCCTCTTGTATTTAATTCCGATGCAATTTCTGTGTTTCATCGTCAATAAGAAGGTCAGAGGGATACTGTAAACCTGCAGTGAAGCATTTGAATCTATTACTAGTGTCACGTGAATGGTTCAAAACATAGACAGTAAGAAGAGTCAGTTTTCTTGTACTTAAGTCGGGATTAAGCCTTTTGTATTTAATTCCGATGCAAATTCTGTGTTTCATCGTCAATAAGAAGGTCAGAGGTATACAGTAAACCTGAAGTGAAGCATCAGAATCTATAACTAGTGTCACAGGAATGGTTCAAAGCATAGACAATAAGAAGAGTCAGTTTTATTGTACTTAAGTCGGCATTGTGCCTTTTGTATTTATTCCGATGGAATTTCAGTGTTTCATCGTCAATAAGAAGGTCAGAGGGATACAGTGATCCTGAAGTGAAGCATCGGAATCTATAATTAGTGTCACAGGAATGGTTCAAGTCATAGACAGTAAGAAGAGTCAGTTTTCTTGTACCTATGTCGGCATTGTGCCTTTGTATTTAATTCCGATGCAATTTCTGTGTTTCATCGTCATTACGGAGGTCAGAGGGATACAGTAAACCTGAAGTGAAGCATCGGAATCTATAACTAGTGTCACTGGAATGGTTCAAAACATAGACATTAAGAAGTGTCAGTTATCTTGTACTTAAGTCGGCATTGTGCCTTTTGTATTTAATTCCGAAGCAATTTCTGTGTTTCATCGTCAATAAGAAGGTCAGAGGTATACAGTAAACCTGAAGTAAAGCATCGGAATCTATAATGAGTTTCACATGAATGGATCAAATCATAGACAGTAAGAAGAGTCAGTTTACTTGTACATAAGACGGCATTGTGCCTTTGGTATTTAATTCCGATGCAATTTCTGTGTTTCATCGTCAATAAGAAGGTCAGAGTGATACAGTAAACCTGAAGTGAAGCATCGGAATCTATAACTAGTGTCACAGGAATGGTTCAAACACAGACAGTAAGAAAAGTCAGTTTTCTTGTACTTATGTCGGCATTGTGCCTTTTGTGTTTAATTCCGATGCAATTTCTGTGATTCATCGTCAATAAGAAGGTCAGTGGCATACAATAAACCTGAAGTGAAGCATCAGAATCTATAACTAGTGTCGCAGGAACGGTTTAAACATAGACAGTAAGAAGAGTCAGTTTACTTGTACTTAAGTCCGCATTGTGCTATTTCTATGTAATTCCGATGGAATTTCAGTGTTTCATCGTCAATAAGGATGTCAGAGGGATACAGTGAAACTGAAGTGAAGCATCAGAATCTATAACTAATGTCACAGGAATGGTTCAAAACATAGACAGTAAGAAGAGTCAGTTTTATTGTACTTAAATCGGCATTGTGCCTTTTGTATTTAATTCCGATGGAATTTCAGTGTTTCATCGTCAATAAGAAGGTCAGAGGGATACAGTGATCCTGAAGTGAAGCATCGGAATCTATAACTAGTGTCACAGGATTGCTTCAAAGCATAGACAGTAAGAAGAGTCATTTTTCTTGTACTTAAGTCGGCATTGTGCCTTTTGTATTTAATTCCGATGCAATTTCTGTGTTGCATCGTCAATACGAAGGTCAGAGGGATACAGGAAACCTGAAGTGAAGCATCGGAATGTATAACTAGTGTCACATGAATGGTTCAAAACATAGACAGTAAGAAGAGTCAGTTTTCTTGTACTTAAGTCGGCATTGTGCCTTTTTTATTTTATTCCGATGCAATTTCTGTGTTTCATCGTCTATAAGATGGTCAGCGGGATACAGTAAACCGGAAGTGTAGCATCGAAATCTATAACTAGTGTCACAGGAATGGTTCAAACATAGACAGTAAGAAGAGACAGTTTTCTTGTACTTAAGTCGGCATTGTGCCTTTTGTATTTAATTACGATGCAAATTCTGTGTTTCATCGTCAATAGGAGGTCAAAGGTATACAGTAAACCTGAAGTGAAGCATCGGAATCTATAACTAGTGTCACAGGAATGGTTTAAAACATAGACAGTAAGAAGAGTCAGTTTTCTTGTACTTAAGTCGGCATTGTGCCTTTTGTATTTAATCCGATGCAATTTCTGTGTTTCATCGTCAATAAGAAGGTCGGAGGGATACGGTAAACCTGAAGTGAAACATCGGAATCTATAACTAGTGTCACAGGAACTGTTCAAAACTTATACAGTAAGAAGAGTCACTTATCTTTTACTTATGTCGGCATTGTGCCTCTTGTATTTAATTCCGATGCAATTTCTGTGTTTCATCGTCAATAAGAACGTCAGAGGGATACAGTAAACCAGCAGTGAAGGATCGGAATCTATAACTAGTGTCACATGACTGGTTCAAAACATAGACAGTAAGAAGAGTCAGTTTTCTTGTACCTATGTCGGCATTGTGCCTTTTGTATTTAATTCCGATGCAATTTCTGTGTTTCATCGTCAATAAGAAGGTCAGAGGGATACAGTGATCCTGAAGTGAAGCATCGGAATCTATAACTAGTGTCACTGGAATGGTTCAAAACATAGACAGTAAGAAGTGTCAGTTATCTTGTACTTAAGACGGCATTGTGCCTTTTGTATTTAATTCCGAAGCAATTTCTGTGTTTCATCGTCAATAAGAAGGTCAGAGGGATACAGTAAACCTGAAGTAAAGCATCGGAATCTATAATGAGTTTCACATGAATGGATCAAACATAGACAGTAAGAAGAGTCAGTTTTCTTGTACATATTCGGCATTGTGCCTTTTGTTTTTAATTCCGATGCAATTTCTGTGTTTCATCGTCAATAAGAAGGTCAGAGGCATACAGTAAACCTGAAGTGAAGCATCGGAATCTATAACTAGTGTCACATGAATGGTTCAAACATACACAGTAAGAAGAGTCAGTTTTCTTGTACTTAAGTCGGCATTGTGCCTTTTGTATTTAATTCCGATGCAATTTCTGTGTTTCATCGTCAATAGGAGGTCAGAGGGATACAGTAAACCTGAAGTAAAGCATCGGAATCTATAACTAGTGTCAGAGGAAAGGTTCAAAACATAGCCAGAAAGAAGAGTCAGTGTTCTTGTACTTAAGTCGGCATTGTGCCTTTTGTATTTAATTCCGATGCAATTTCTGTGTTTCATCGTCAATAAGAAGGTCAGAGGAATACAGTAAACCTGAAGTGAAGCATCGGAATCTATAACTAGTGTCACAGGAATGGTTCAAAACATAGACAGTAAGAAGAGTCAGTTTTCTTGTACTTAAGTCGGCATTGTGAATTTCGTATTTAATTCCGATGCAATTTCTGTGTTTCATCGTGAATAAGAAGGTCAGAGGGATACAGTAAACCTGAAGTGAAGCATCGCAAACTATAACTAGTGTCACATGAATGGTTCAAATCATAGACAGTAAGAAGAGTCAGTTTTCCTGTATTTAAATTAGCATTGTGCCTTTTGTATTCAATTTTGATGCATTTTCTGTGTTTCATCGTCAATAAGAAGGTCAGAGGGATACAGTAAACCTGAAGTGAAGCATTGAAATCCATAACAAGTGTCATAGGAATGGTTCAAAACATAGACAGTAAGAAGACTCAGTTTTCTTATACTTAAGTCGGGATTATGCCTTTTGTATTTAATTCCGATGCAAATTCTGTGTTTCATCATCAATAAGAAGGTCAGAGGTATACAGTAAACCTGAAGTGAAGCATCAGAATCTATAACTAGTGTCACAGGAATGGTTCAAAACATAGACAATAAGAAGAGTCAGTTTTATTGTACTTAAGTCGGCATTGTGCCTTTTGTATTTATTCCGATGGAATTTCAGTGTTTCATCGTCAATAAGAAGGTCAGAGGGATACAGTGATCCTGAAGTGAAGCATCGGAATCAATAACTAGTGTCACAGGATTGGTTCAAAGCATAGACAGTAAGAAGAGTCAGTTTTCTTGTACTTAAGTCGGCATTGTGCCTTTTGTATTTAATTCCGATGCAATTTCTGTGTTTCATCGTCAATACGAAGGTCAGAGGGATACAGTAAACATGAAGTGTAGCATCAGAATCTATAACTGGTGTCACAGGAATGGTTCAGAGCATAGACAGTAAGAGGAGTCAGTTTTCTTGTACTTAAGTCGGCATTGTGCCGTTTGTATTTAATTCCGATGCAATTTCAGTGTTTCATCGTCAATAAGATGGTCAGAGGGATACAGTGAACCTGAAGTGAAGCATCGAAATCTATAACTAGTGTCACACTAATGGATCAAACCATAGACAGTAAGAAGAGTCAGTTTTCTTGTACTTAAGTCGGCATTGTGCATTTTGTATTTAATTCCGATGAAATTTCTGTGTTTCATCGTCAATAAGAAGGTCAGAGGAAAACAGTAAACCTGAAGTGAAGCATCGGAATCTATAACTGGTGTCACAGGAATGGTTCAAATCATAGACTGTAAGAAGAGTCAATTTTCCTGTACTTAGTTCGGCATTGTGCCTTTTGTATTTAATTCCGATGCAATTTCTATGTTTCATCGTCAATAAGAAGGTCAGAGGAATACAGTAAACCTGAAGTAAAGCATCGGAATCTATAACTAGTGTCACAGGAATGGTTCAAATCATAGACAAAGAAGAGTCAGTTTTCCTGTACTTAGTACGGCATTGTGCCTTTTGTATGTAATTCCGATGCAATTTCTGTGTTTCATCGTCAATAAGAAGGTCAGAGGGATACAGTAAACCTGAAGTGAAGCATCGGAATCTATAACTAGTGTCACAGGAATGGTTCAAACATAGACAGTAAGAAGAGACAGTTTTCTTGTACTTAAGTCGGCATTGTGCCTTTTGTATTTAATTCCGATGCAAATTCTGTGTTTCATCGTCAATAGGAGGTCAAAGGTATACAGTAAACCTGAAGTGAAGCATCGGAATCTATAACTAGTTTCACAGGAATGGTTTAAAACATAGACAGTAAGAAGAGTCAGTTTTCTTGTACTTAAGTAGGCATTGTGCCTTTTGTATTTAATTCCGAAGCAATTTCTGTGTTTCAACGTCAATAAGAAGGTCAGAGGGATACAGTAAACCTGAAGTAAAGCATCGGAATCTATAATGAGTTTCACATGAATGGATCAAACATAGACAGTAAGAAGAGTCAGTTTTCTTGTACATATTCGGCATTGTGCCTTTTGTTATTAATTCCGATGCAATTTCTGTGTTTCATCGTCAATAAGAAGGTCAGAGGCATACAGTAAACCTGAAGTGAAGCATCGGAATCTATAACTAGTGTCACATGAATGGTTCAAACATACACAGTAAGAAGAGTCAGTTTTCTTGTACTTAAGTCGGCATTGTGCCTTTTGTATTTAATTCAGATGCAATTTCTGTGTTTCATCGTCAATAGGAGGTCAGAGGGATACAGTAAACCTGAAGTAAAGCATCGGAATCTATAACTAGTGGCAGAGGAAAGGTTCAAAACATAGCCAGAAAGAAGAGTCAGTGTTCTTGTACTTAAGTCGGCATTGTGCCTTTTGTATTTAATTCCGATGCAATTTCTGTGTTTCATCGTCAATAAGAAGGTCAGAGGAATACAGTAAACCTGAAGTGAAGCATCGGAATCTATAACTAGTGTCACAGGAATGGTTCAAAACATAGACAGTAAGAAGAGTCAGTTTTCTTGTACTTAAGTCGGCATTGTGAATTTTGTATTTAATTCCGATGCAATTTCTGTGTTTCATCGTGAATAAGAAGGTCAGAGGGATACAGTAAACCTGAAGTGAAGCATCGCAATCAATAACTAGTGTCACATGAATGGTTCAAATCATAGACAGTAAGAAGAATCAGTTTTCCTGTATTTAAATCAGCATTGTGCCTTTTGTATTCAATTTCGATGCATTTTCTGTGTTTCATCGTCAATAAGAAGGTCAGAGGGATACAGTAAACCTGAAGTGAAGCATCGAAATCCATAACTAGTGTCATAGGAATGGTTCAAAACATAGACAGTAAGAAGAGTCAGTTTTCTTGTACTTAAGTCGGGATTATGCCTTTTGTATTTAATTCCGATGCAAATTCTGTGTTTCATCGTCAATAAGAAGGTCAGAGGAATACAGTAAACCTGAAGTAAAGCATCGGAATCTATAACTAGTGTCACAGGAATGGTTCAAATCATAGACAAAAGAAGAGTCAGTTTTACTGTACTTAGTACGGCATTGTGCCTTTTGTATGTAATTCCGATGCAATTTCTGTGTTTCATCGTCAATAAGAAGGTCAGAGGGATACAGTAAACCTGAAGTGAAGCATCGGAATCTATAATTAGTGTCACATGAATGGTTCAAAACATAGGCAGTAAGAAGAGTCAGTTTTCTTGTATTTAAATCAGCATTGTGCCTTTTGTATTTAATTTCGATGCAATTTCTGTGTTTCATCGTCAATAAGATGGTCAGAGGGATACAGTATACTTGAAGTAAAGCATCGGAATCTATATATAGTGTCACAGGAATGGTCCAAAACATAGACAGTAAGAAGAGTCAGTCTTCTTGTACTTAAGTCGGCATTGTGCCTTTTGTATTTAATTCCGATGCAAATTCTGTGTTTCATCATCAATAGGAGGTCAAAGGTATACAGTAAACCTGAAGTGAAGCATCGGAATCTATAACTAGTGTCACAGGAATGGTTCAAATCATAGACAGTAAGAAGAGTCAGTTTTCTTGTACTTAAGTCGGCATTGTGCCTTTTGTTTTTAATCCGATGCAATTTCTGTGTTTCATCGTCAATAAGAAGGTCGGATGGATACGGTAAACCTAAAGTGAAGCATCGGAATCTATAACTAGTGTCACAGGAATTGTTCAAAGCATAGATAGTAAGAAGAGTCAGTTATCTTGTACTTATGTCGGCATTGTGCCTCTTGTATTTAATTCCGATGCAATTTCTGTGTTTCATCGTCAATAAGAAGGTCAGAGGGATACTGTAAACCTGCAGTGAAGCATCGGAATCTATAACTAGTGTCACATGAATGGTTCAAAACATAGACAGTAAGAAGAGTCAGTTTTCTTGTACCTATGTCGGCATTGTGCCTTTTGTATTTAATTCCAATGCAATTTCTGTGTTTCATCGTCAATACGGAGGTCAGAGGGATACAGTAAACCTGAAGTGAAGCATCGGAATCTATAACTAGTGTCACTGGAATGGTTCAAAACATAGACAGTAAGAAATGTCAGTTATCTTGTACTTAAGTCGGCATTGTGCCTTTTGTATTTAATTCCGAAGCAATTTCTGTGTTTCATCGTCAATAAGAAGGTCAGAGGTATACAGTAAACCTGAAGTAAAGCATCGGAATCTATAATGAGTTTCACATGAATGGATCAAAACATAGACAGTAAGAAGGGTCAGTTTACTTGTACATAAGACGGCATTGTGCCTTTTGTATTTAATTCCGATGCAATTTCTGTGTTTCATCGTCAATAAGAAGGTCAGAGTGATACAGTAAACCTGAAGTGAAGCATCGGAATCTATAACTAGTGTCACAGGAATGGTTCAAAAACAGACAGTAAGAAAAGTCAGTTATCTTGTACTTATGTCGGCATTGTGCCTTTTGTATTTAATTCCGATGCAATTTCTGTGATTCATCGTCAATAAGAAGGTCAGTGGCATACAATAATCCTGAAGTGAAGCATCAGAATCTATAACTAGTGTCGCAGGAACGGTTTAAACATAGACAGTAAGAAGAGTCAGTTTACTTGTACTTAAGTCAGCATTCTGCTATTTCTATATAATTCCGATGGAATTTCAGTGTTTCATCGTCAATAAGGAGGTCAGAGGGATACAGTGAAACTGAAGTGAAGCATCAGAATCTATAACTAGTGTCACAGGAATGGTTCAAAACATAGACAGTAAGAAGAGTCAGTTTAATTGTACTTAAATCGGCATTGTGCCTTTTGTATTTAATTCCGATGGAATTTCAGTGTTTCATCGTCAATAAGAAGGTCAGAGGGATACAGTGATCCTGAAGTGATGCATCGGAATCTATAACTAGTGTCACAGGATTGGTTCAAAGCATAGACAGTAAGAAGAGTCAGTTTTCTTGTACTTAAGTCGGCATTGTGCCTTTTGTATTTAATTCCGATGCAATTTCTGTGTTGCATCGTCAATACGAAGGTCAGAGGGATACAGGAAACCTGAAGTGAAGCATCGGAATGTATAACTAGTGTCACATGAATGGTTCAAAACATAGACAGTAAGAAGAGTCAGTTTTCTTGTACTTAAGTCGGCATTGTGCCTTTTTTATTTTATTCCGATGCAATTTCTGTGTTTCATCGTCTATAAGATGGTCAGCGGGATACAGTAAACCGGAAGTGAAGCATCGGAATCTATAACTAGTGTCACAGGAATGGTTCAAACATAGACAGTAAGAAGAGACAGTTTTCTTGTACTTAAGTCGGCATTGTGCCTTTTGTATTTAATTACGATGCAAATTCTGTGTTTCATCGTCAATAGGAGGTCAAAGGTATACAGTAAACCTGAAGTGAAGCATCGGAATCTATAACTAGTGTCACAGGAATGGTTTAAAACATAGACAGTAAGAAGAGTCAGTTTTCTTGTACTTAAGTCGGCATTGTGCCTTTTGTATTTAATCCGATGCAATTTCTGTGTTTCATCGTCAATAAGAAGGTCGGAGGGATACGGTAAACCTGAAGTGAAACATCGGAATCTATAACTAGTGTCACAGGAATTGTTCAAAGCTTATACAGTAAGAAGAGTCACTTATCTTTTACTTATGTCGGCATTGTGCCTCTTGTATTTAATTCCGATGCAATTTCTGTGTTTCATCGTCAATAAGAAGGTCAGAGGGATACAGTAAACCAGCAGTGAAGGATCGGAATCTATAACTAGTGTCACATGACTGGTTCAAAACATAGACAGTAAGAAGAGTCAGTTTTCTTGTACCTATGTCGGCATTGTGCCTTTTGTATTTAATTCCGATGCAATTTCTGTGTTTCATCGTCAATAAGAAGGTCAGAGGGATACAGTAAACCTGAAGTGAAGCATCGGAATCTATAACTAGTGTCACTGGAATGGTTCAAAACATAGACAGTAAGAAGTGTTAGTTATCTTGTACTTAAGACGGCATTGTGCCTTTTGTATTTAATTCCGAAGCAATTTCTGTGTTTCATCGTCAATAAGAAGGTCAGAGGGATACAGTAAACCTGAAGTAAAGCATCGGAATCTATAATGAGTTTCACATGAATGGATCAAACATAGACAGTAAGAAGTGTCAGTTTTCTTGTACATATTCGGCATTGTGCCTTTTGTTTTTAATTCCGATGCAATTTCTGTGTTTCATCGTCAATAAGAAGGTCAGAGGCATACAGTAAACCTGAAGTGAAGCATCGGAATCTATAACTAGTGTCACATGAATGGTTCAAACATACACAGTAACAAGAGTCAGTTTTCTTGTACTTAAGTCGGCATTGTGCCTTTTGTATTTAATTCCGATGCAATTTCTGTGTTTCATCCTCAATAGGAGGTCAGAGGGATACAGTAAACCTGAAGTAAAGCATCGGAATCTATAACTAGTGTCAGAGGAAAGGTTCAAAACATAGCCAGAAAGAAGAGTCAGTGTTCTTGTACTTAAGTCGGCATTGTGCCTTTTGTATTTAATTCCGATGCAATTTCTGTGTTTCATCGTCAATAAGAAGGTCAGAGGAATACAGTAAACCTGAAGTGAAGCATCGGAATCTATAACTAGTGTCACAGGAATGGTTCAAAACATAGAGAGTAAGAAGAGTCAGTTTTCTTGTACTTAAGTCGGCATTGTGAATTTTGTATTTAATTCCGATGCAATTTCTGTGTTTCATCGTGAATAAGAAGGTCAGAGGGATACAGTAAACCTGAAGTGAAGCATTGCAATCTATAACTAGTGTCACATGAATGGTTCAAATCTTAGACAGTAAGAAGAGTCCGTTTTCCTGTATTTAAATCAGCATTGTGCCTTTTGTATTCAATTTCGATGCATTTTCTGTGTTTCATCGTATATAAGAAGGTCAGAGGGATACAGTAAACCTGAAGTGAAGCATCGAAATCCATAACAAGTGTCACAGGAATGGTTCAAAACATAGACAGTAAGAAGAGTCAGTTTTCTTGTACTTAAGTCGGGATTATGCCTTTTGTATTTAATTCCGATGCAAATTCTGTGTTTCATCGTCAATAAGAAGGTCAGAGGTATACAGTAAACGTGAAGTGAAGCATCAGGATCTATAACTAGTGTCACAGGAATGGTTCAAAACATAGACAATAAGAAGAGTCAGTTTTATTGTACTTAAGTCGGCATTGTGCCTTTTGTATTTATTCCGATGGAATTTCAGTGTTTCATCGTCAATAAGAAGGTCAGAGGGATACAGTGATCCTGAAGTGAAGCATCGGAATCTATAACTAGTGTCACAGGATTGGTTCAAAGCATAGACAGTAAGAAGAGTCAGTTTTCTTGTACTTAAGTCGGCATTGTGCCTTTTGTATATAATTCCGATGCAATTTCTGTGTTTCATCATGAATACGAAGGTCAGAGGGATACAGTAAACATGAAGTGTAGCAACAGAATCTATAACTGGTGTCACAGGAATGGTTCAGAGCATAGACAGTAAGAGGAGTCAGTTTTCTTGTACTTAAGTCGGCATTGTGCCGTTTGTATTTCATTCCGATGCAATTTCAGTGTTTCGTCGTCAATAAGATGGTCAGAGGGATACAGTGAACCTGAGGTGAAGCATCGAAATCTATAACTAGTGTCACACTAATGGATCAAACCATAGACAGTATGAAGAGTCAGTTTTCTTGTACTTAAGTCGGCATTGTGCATTTTGTATTTAATTCCGATGAAATTTCTGTGTTTCATCGTCAATAAGAAGGTCAGAGGAAAACAGTAAACCTGAAGTGAAGCATCGGAATCTATAACTGGTGTCACAGGAATGGTTCCAATCATAGACCGTAAGAAGAGTCAATTTTCCTGTACTTAGTTCGGCATTGTGCCTTTTGTATTTAATTCCGATGCAATTTCTGTGTTTCATCGTCAATAAGAAGGTCAGAGGAATACAGTAAACCTGAAGTAAAGCATCGGAATCTATAACTAGTGTCACAGGAATGGTTCAAATCATAGACAAAAGAAGAGTCAGATTTCCTGTACTTAGTACGGCATTGTGCCTTTTGTATGTAATTCCGATGCAATTTCTGTGTTTCATCGTCAATAAGAAGGTCAGAGGGATACAGTAAACCTGAAGTGAAGCATCGGAATCTATAATTAGTGTCACATGAATGGTTCAAAACATAGACAGTAAGAAGAGTCAGTTTTCTTGTATTTAAATCAGCATTGTGCCTTTTGTATTTAATTTCGATGCAATTTCTGTGTTTCATCGTCAATAAGAAGGTCAGAGGGATACAGTATACTTGAAGTAAAGCATCGGAATCTATATATAGTGTCACAGGAATGGTCCAAAACATAGACTGTAAGAAGAGTCAGTCTTCTTGTACTTAAGTCGGCATTGTGCCTTTTGTATTTAATTCCGATGCAAATTCTGTGTTTCATCATCAATAGGAGGTCAAAGGTATACAGTAAACCTGAAGTGAAGCATCGGAATCTATAACTAGTGTCACAGGAATGGTTCAAATCATAGACAGTAAGAAGAGTCAGTTTTCTTGTACTTAAGTCGGCATTGTGCCTTTTGTTTTTAATCCGATGCAATTTCTGTGTTTCATCGTCAATAAGAAGGTCGGATGGATACGGTAAACCTGAAGTGAAGCATCGGAATCTACAACTAGTGTCACAGGAATTGTTCAAAGCATAGACAGTAAGAAGAGTCAGTTATCTTGTACTTATGTCGGCATTGTGCCTCTTGTATTTCATTCCGATGCAATTTCTGTGTTTCATCGTCAATAAGAAGGTCAGAGGGATACTGTAAACCTGCAGTGAAGCATCGGAATCTATAACTAGTGTCACATGAATGGTTCAAAACATAGACAGTAAGAAGAGTCAGTTTTCTTGTACCTATGTCGGCATTGTGCCTTTTGTATTTAATTCCGATGCAATTTCTGTGTTTCATCGTCAATACGGAGGTCAGAGGGATACAGTAAACCTGAAGTGAAGCATCGGAATCTATAACTAGTGTCACTGGAATGGTTCAAAACATAGACAGTAAGAAGTGTCAGTTATCTTGTACTTAAGTCGGCGTTGTGCCTTTTGTATTTAATTCCGAAGCAATTTCTGTGTTTCATCGTCAATAAGAAGGTCAGAGGTATACAGTAAACCTGAAGTAAAGCATCGGAATCTATAATGAGTTTCACATGAATGGATCAAAACATAGACAGTAAGAAGAGTCAGTTTACTTGTACATAAGACGGCATTGTGCCTTTTGTATTTAATTCCGATGCAATTTCTGTGTTTCATCGTCAATAAGAAGGTCAGAGTGATACAGTAAACCTGAAGTGAAGCATCGGAATCTATAACTAGTGTCACAGGAATGGTTCAAACACAGACAGTAAGAAAAGTCAGTTATCTTGTACTTATGTCGGCATTGTGCCTTTTGTATTTAATTCCGATGCAATTTCTGTGATTCATCGTCAATAAGAAGGTCAGTGGCATACAATAAACCTGAAGTGAAGCATCAGAATCTATAACTAGTGTCACAGGAATGGTTCAAATCATAGCCAGTAAGAAGAGTCAGTTTTCTTGTACTTAAGTCGGCATTGTGCCTTTTGTATTTAATTCCTATGCAATTTTTTGTGTTTCATCGTCAATAAGAAGGTCAGAGGAATACAGTAAACCTGAAGTGAAGCATCGGAATCTATAACTAGTGTCACAGGAATGGTTCAAATCATAGACAGTAAGAAGAGTCAGTTATCTTGTACTTAAGTCGGCATTGTGCCTTTTGAATTTAATTCCGATGCAATTTCTGTGTTTCATCGTCAATAAGAAGGTCAGAGGGATACAGTAAACCTGAAATGAAGCAACGGAATCTATAATTAGTGTCACATGAATAGTTCAAAGCATAGACAGTAGGAAGAGTCATTTTTCTTGTATTTAAATAAACATTGTGCCTTTTGTATTTTATTTCGATCCAATTTCTGTGTTTCATCGTCTATAAGAAGGTCAGAGGGATACAGTAAACCTGAAGTGAAGCGTCGGAATGTATAACTGGTGTCATAGGAATGGTTCAAAACGTAGACAGTAAGAGGAGTCAGTTTTCTTGTACTTAAGTCGGCATTGTGCCTTTTGTATTTAATTTCGATGCAATTTCTGTGTTCCTTCGTCAATAAGAAGGTCAGAGGGATACAGTAAACATGAAGTGAAGCGTCGGAATGTATAACTGGTGTCATAGGAATGGTTCAAAACGTAGACAGTAAGAGGAGTCAGTTTTCTTGTACTTAAGTCGGCATTGTGCCTTTTGTATTTAATTTCGATGCAATTTCTGTGTTCCTTCGTCAATAAGAAGGTCAGAGGGAAACAGTAAACCTGAAGTGAAGCATCGGAATTTATAACTAGTGTCACATGAATGGTTTAAAACATAGACAGTAAGAAGAGTCAGTTTTCTTGTACTTAAGTCGGCATTGTGCCTTTTGTATTTTATTCCGATTCTATTTCTGTGTTTCATCGTCAATAAGATGGTGAGAGGGATACAGTAAACTTGAAGTGAAGCATCAGAATCTATAACTAGTGTCACAGGAATGGTTCAAAGCATAGACAGTAAGAAGAGTCAGTTTTCTTGTACATAAGTCGGCATTGTGCCGTTTGTATTTTATCCGATGCAATTTCTGTGTTTCATGGTCAATAAGAAGGTCAGAGGGATACAGTAAACCTGAAGTGAAGCATCGGAATCTATAACTAGTGTCACTGGAATGGTTCAAAACATAGACAGAAAGAAGTGTCAGTTATCTTGTACTTAAGTTGGCATTGTGCCTTTTGTATTTAATTCCGAAGCAATTTCTGTGTTTCATCGTCAATAAGAAGGTCAGAGGGATACAGTAAACCTGAAGTAAAGCATCGGAATCCATAATGAGTTTCACATGAATGGATCAAAGCATAGACAGTAAGAAGAGTATGTTTTCTTGTACATAAGTCGGCATTGTGCCTTTTGTAATTAATTCCGATGCAATTTCTGTGTTTCATCGCCAATAAGAAGGTCAGAGGGATACAGTAAACCTGAAGTGAATCATCGGAATCTATAACTAGTGTCACAGGAATGGTTCAAAACATAGACAGTAAGAAAAGTCAGTTTTCTTGTACTTTAGTCTGCATTGTGCCTTTTGTATTTAATTCCGATGCAATTTCTGTGATTCATCGTCATTAAGAAGGTCAGAGCCATACAGTAAACCTGAAGTGAAGCATCGGAATCTATAACTAGTGTCGCAGGAACAGTTTAAACATAGACAGTAGGAAGAGTCAGTTTTCTTGTACTTAAGTCGGCATTGTGCCTTTTGTATTTAATTCCGATGCAAATTCTGTGTTTCATCGTCAACAGGAGGTCAAAGGTATACAGTAAACCTGAAGTGAAGCATCGGAATCTATAACTAGTGCCACAGGAATGGTTCAAAACATAGACAGAAAGAAGAGTCAGTTTTCTTGTACTTATGTCGGCATTGTGCCTTTTGTATTTAATCCGATGCAATTTCTGAGTTTCATCGTCAATAAGAAGGTCGGAGGGATACGGTAAACCTGAAGTGAAGCATCGGAATCTATAACTAGTGTCACAGGAATTGTTCAAATCATAGACAGTAAGAAGAGTCAGTATCTTGTACTTATGTCATCATTGTGCCTCTTGTATTTAATTCCGATGCAATTTCTGTGTTTCATCGTCAATAAGAAGGTCAGAGGGATACAGTAAACCTGCAGTGAAGGATCGGAATCTATAACTAGTGTCACATGAATGGTTCAAAACATAGACAGTAAGAAGAGTAAGTTTTCTTGTACCTATGTCGGCATTGTGCCTTTTGTATTCAATTCCGATGCAATTTCTGTGTTTCATCGTCAATAAGAAGGTCAGAGGGATACAGTGAATCTGAAGTGAAGCATCGGAATCTATAACTAGTGTCACTGGAATGGTTCAAAACATAGACAGTAAGAAGAGTCAGTTGTCTTGTATTTAAGTCGGCATTGTTCCTTTTGTATTTAATTCCGATGCAATTTCAGTGTTTCATCGTCAATAAGAAGGTCAGAGGGATACAGTGAACCTGAAGTGAAGCATCGGAATCAATAACTAGTGTCACACTAATGGTTCAAACCACAGACAGTAAGAAGAGTCAGTATTCTTGTACTTAGGTCGGCATTGTGCCTTTTGTATTTAATTCTGATGCAATTTCAGTGTTTCATCGTCAATAAGAAGGTCAGAGGAATACAGTAAACCTGAAGTGAAGCATCGGAATCTATAACTAGTGTCACAGGAATGGTTCAAATCATACACAGTAAGAAGAGTCAGTTTTCTTGTACTTAATTCGGCATTGTGCCTTTTGTATGTAATTCCGATGCAATTTCTGTGTTTCATCGCCAATAAGAAGGTCAGAGGGATAAAGTAAACCTGAAGTGAAGCATCGGAATCTATAACTAGTGTCACAGGAATGGTTCAAAACATAGACAGTAAGAAGGGTCAGTTTTCTTGTACTTAAGTCGGCATTGTGAATTTTGTATTTAATTCCGATGCAATTTCTGTGTTTCATCGTCAATAAGAAGGTCAGAGGGATACAGTAAACCTGAAGTGAAGCATCGGACTCTATAACTAGTGTCACAGGAATGGTTCAAAGCATAGACAGTAAGATGAGTCAGTTTTCTTGTACTTATGTAGGCATTGTGCCTTTTGTATTTAATTCCGATGCAAATTCTGTGTTTCATCGTCAATAGGAGGTCAGAGGGATACAGTAAACCTGAAGGTAAGCATCGGAATCTATAACTAGTGTCACAGGAAAGGTTCAAAACATAGCCAGTGAGAAGAGTCAGTTTTCTTGTACTTAAGTCGGCATTGTGCCTTTTGTATTTAATTCCGATGCAATTTCTGTGTTTCATCGTCAATAAGAAGGTCAGAGGAATACAGTAAACCTGAAGTGAAGCATCGGAATCTATAACTAGTGTCACAGGAATGGTTCAAAACATAGACAGTAAGAAGGGTCAGTTTTCTTGTACTTAAGTCGGCATTGTGAATTTTGTATTTAATTCCGATGCAATTTCCGTGTTTCATCGTCAATAAGAAGGTCAGAGGGATACAGTAAACCTGAAGTGAATCATCGGAATCTATAATTAGTGTCACATGAATGGTTCAAATCATAGACAGTAAGAAGAGTCAGTTTTCCTGTATTTAAATCAGCATTGTGCCTTTTGTATTTAATTTCGATGCATTTTCTGTGTTTCATCGTCAATATGAAGGTCAGAGGGATACAGTAAACATGAAGTGAAGCATCGGAATCCATAACTAGTGTCGTAGGAATGGTTCAAACATAGACAGTAAGAAGAGTCAGTTTTCTTGTACTTAAGTTGGGATTATGCCTTTTGTATTTAATTCCGATGCAAATTCAGTGTTTCATCGTCAATAAGATGGTCACAGGTATGCAGTAAACCTGAAGTGAAGCGTCAGAATCTATAACTAGTGTAACAGGAATGGTTCAAAACATAGACAGTAAGAAGAGTCCGTTTTATTGTACTTAAGTCGGCATTGTGCCTTTTGTATCTAATTCCGATGGAATTTTTTGTGTTTCATCGTCAATAAGAAGGTCAGAGGGATACAGTGATCCTGAAGTGAAGCATCGGAATCTATAACTAGTGTCACAGGATTGGTTCAAAGCATAGACAGTAAGAAGAGTCAGTTTTCTTGTACATAAGTCGGCATTGTGCCTTTTGTATTTAATTCCCATGCAATTTCTGTGTTTCATCGTGAATACGAAAGTCAGAGGGATACAGGAAACATGAAGTGAAGCATCAGAATCTATAACTGGTGTCACAGGAATGGTTCAAAACATAGACAGTAAGAGGAGTCAGATTTCTTGTACTTAAGTCGGCATTGTGCCTTTTGTATTTAAATCCGATGCAATTTCTGTGTTTCTTCGTCAATAAGAAGGTCAGAGGCATACAGTAAACCTGAAGTGAAGCATCGGATTCTTTAACTAGTGGCACAGGAATGGTTCAAACATAGACAGTAAGAAGAGTCAGTTTTCTTGTACTTAAGTTGGGATTATGCCTTTTGTATTTAATTCCGATGCAATTTCTGTGTTTCATCTTCAACAAGAAGGTCAGAGGGATTCAGTGAACCTGAAGTGAAGCATCGTAATCTATAACTAGTGTCACACTAATGGTTCAAACCATAGACAGTAAGAAGAGTCAGTTTTCTTGTACTTAATTCGGCATTGAGCATTTTGTATTTAATTCCGATGCTATTTCTGTGTTTCATCGTCAATAAGAAGGTCAGAGGAATACAGTAAAGCTGAAGTAAAGCATCGGAATCTATAACTAGTGTCACATGAATGGTTCAAAACATAGACAGTAAGAAGAGTCAGTTTTCTTGTACTTAAGTCGGCATTGTGCATTTTTTATTTTATTCCGATGCAATTTCAGTGTTTCATCGTCAATAAGATGGTCAGCGGGATACAGTAAACCGGAAGTGAAGCATCGGAATCTACAACTAGTGTCACAGGAATGGTTCAGACATAAACAGTAAGAAGAGTCAGTTTTCTTGTACTTAAGTCGGCATTGGGCCTTTTGTATCAAATTTTGATGGAATTTCTGTGTATCATCGTCAATACGAAGGTCAGAGGGATACAGTAAACCTGAAGTAAAGCATCGGAATCTATAACTAGTGTCACAGGAAAGGTTCAAAGCTTAGACAGTAAGAAGAGTCAGTTTTCTTGTACTTAAGTGTTCATTGTGCCTTTTGTATTTAATTTCGATGCAATTTCTGTGTTTCATCGTCAATATGAAGGTCAGAGGCATACAGTAAACCTGAAGTGAAGCATCGGATTCTATAACTAGTGTCACAGGAATGGTTCAACTATAGACAGTAAGAAGAGTCAGTGTTGTTGTACTTAAGTCGGCATTGTGCCGTTTGTATTTAATTCCGATACAATTTCAGTGTTTCATCGTCAATAAGATGGTCAGAGGGATTCAGTGAACCTGAAGTGAAGCATCGTAATCTATAACTAGTGTCACACTAATGGTTCAAACCATAGACAGTAAGAAGAGTCAGTTTTCTTGTACTTAATTCGGCATTGAGCATTTTGTATTTAATTCCGATGCTATTTCTGTGTTTCATCGTCAATAAGAAGGTCAGAGGAATACAGTAAAGCTGAAGTAAAGCATCGGAATGTGTAACTAGTGTCACAGGAATGGTTCAAATCATAGACAGTAAGAAGAGTCAGTTTTCCTGTACTTAGTTCGGCATTGTGCCTCTTGTATTTAATTCCGATGCAATTTCTGTGTTTCATCGTCAATAAGAAGGTCAGAGGAATACAGTAAACCTGAAGTGAAGCATCGGAAACTATAACTAGTGTCACAGGAATGGTTCAAATCATAGACAGTAAGAAGAGTCACTTTTCTTGTACTTAGTTCGGCATTGTGCCTTTTGTATGTAATTCTGATGCAATTTCTGTGTTTCATCGTCAATAAGAAGGTCAGAGGAATACAGTAAACCTGAAGTGAAGCATCGGAATCTATAACTAGTGTCACAGGAATGGTTCAAATCATAGACAGTAAGAAGAGTCAGTTTTCTTGTACTTAATTCGGCATTGTGCCTTTTGTATGTAATTCCGATGCAATTTCTGTGTTTCATCGCCAATAAGAAGGTCAGAGGGATACAGTAAACCTGAAGTGAAGCATCGGAATCTATAATTAGTGTCACATGAATGGTTCAAACATAGACAGTAAGAAGAGTCAGTTTTATTGTATTTAAATTTGCATTGTGCCTTATGTATTTAATTTCGATGCAATTTCTGTGTTTCATCGTCAATAAGAAGGTCAGAGGGATACAGTAAACCTGAAGTGAAGCATCGGACTCTATAACTAGTGTCACAGGAATGGTTCAAAGCATAGACAGTAAGATGAGTCAGTTTTCTTGTACTTATGTAGGCATTGTGCCTTTTGTATTTAATTCCGATGCAAATTCTGTGTTTCATCGTCAATAGGAGGTCAGAGGGATACAGTAAACCTGAAGGTAAGCATCGGAATCTATAACTAGTGTCACAGGAAAGGTTCAAAACATAGCCAGTGAGAAGAGTCAGTTTTCTTGTACTTAAGTCGGCATTGTGCCTTTTGTATTTAATTCCGATGCAATTTCTGTGTTTCATCGTCAATAAGAAGGTCAGAGGAATACAGTAAACCTGAAGTGAAGCATCGGAATCTATAACTAGTGTCACAGGAATGGTTCAAAACATAGACAGTAAGAAGGGTCAGTTTTCTTGTACTTAAGTCGGCATTGTGAATTTTGTATTTAATTCCGATGCAATTTCCGTGTTTCATCGTCAATAAGAAGGTCAGAGGGATACAGTAAACCTGAAGTGAATCATCGGAATCTATAATTAGTGTCACATGAATGGTTCAAATCATAGACAGTAAGAAGAGTCAGTTTTCCTGTATTTAAATCAGCATTGTGCCTTTTGTATTTAATTTCGATGCATTTTCTGTGTTTCATCGTCAATATGAAGGTCAGAGGGATACAGTAAACATGAAGTGAAGCATCGG
Source organism: Schistocerca piceifrons (assembly GCF_021461385.2). NCBI lineage: Eukaryota > Metazoa > Arthropoda > Insecta > Orthoptera > Acrididae > Schistocerca > Schistocerca piceifrons. The sequence continues at coordinate 113,124 of NW_025727635.1, forward strand.
AATCCATAACTAGTGTCGTAGGAATGGTTCAAACATAGACAGTAAGAAGAGTCAGTTTTCTTGTACTTAAGTTGGGATTATGCCTTTTGTATTTAATTCCGATGCAAATTCAGTGTTTCATCGTCAATAAGATGGTCACAGGTATGCAGTAAACCTGAAGTGAAGCGTCAGAATCTATAACTAGTGTAACAGGAATGGTTCAAAACATAGACAGTAAGAAGAGTCCGTTTTATTGTACTTAAGTCGGCATTGTGCCTTTTGTATCTAATTCCGATGGAATTTTTTGTGTTTCATCGTCAATAAGAAGGTCAGAGGGATACAGTGATCCTGAAGTGAAGCATCGGAATCTATAACTAGTGTCACAGGATTGGTTCAAAGCATAGACAGTAAGAAGAGTCAGTTTTCTTGTACATAAGTCGGCATTGTGCCTTTTGTATTTAATTCCCATGCAATTTCTGTGTTTCATCGTGAATACGAAAGTCAGAGGGATACAGGAAACATGAAGTGAAGCATCAGAATCTATAACTGGTGTCACAGGAATGGTTCAAAACATAGACAGTAAGAGGAGTCAGATTTCTTGTACTTAAGTCGGCATTGTGCCTTTTGTATTTAAATCCGATGCAATTTCTGTGTTTCTTCGTCAATAAGAAGGTCAGAGGCATACAGTAAACCTGAAGTGAAGCATCGGATTCTTTAACTAGTGGCACAGGAATGGTTCAAACATAGACAGTAAGAAGAGTCAGTTTTCTTGTACTTAAGTTGGGATTATGCCTTTTGTATTTAATTCCGATGCAATTTCTGTGTTTCATCTTCAACAAGAAGGTCAGAGGGATTCAGTGAACCTGAAGTGAAGCATCGTAATCTATAACTAGTGTCACACTAATGGTTCAAACCATAGACAGTAAGAAGAGTCAGTTTTCTTGTACTTAATTCGGCATTGAGCATTTTGTATTTAATTCCGATGCTATTTCTGTGTTTCATCGTCAATAAGAAGGTCAGAGGAATACAGTAAAGCTGAAGTAAAGCATCGGAATCTATAACTAGTGTCACATGAATGGTTCAAAACATAGACAGTAAGAAGAGTCAGTTTTCTTGTACTTAAGTCGGCATTGTGCATTTTTTATTTTATTCCGATGCAATTTCAGTGTTTCATCGTCAATAAGATGGTCAGCGGGATACAGTAAACCGGAAGTGAAGCATCGGAATCTACAACTAGTGTCACAGGAATGGTTCAGACATAGACAGTAAGAAGAGTCAGTTTTCTTGTACTTAAGTCGGCATTGGGCCTTTTGTATCAAATTTTGATGGAATTTCTGTGTATCATCGTCAATACGAAGGTCAGAGGGATACAGTAAACCTGAAGTAAAGCATCGGAATCTATAACTAGTGTCACAGGAAAGGTTCAAAGCTTAGACAGTAAGAAGAGTCAGTTTTCTTGTACTTAAGTGTTCATTGTGCCTTTTGTATTTAATTTCGATGCAATTTCTGTGTTTCATCGTCAATATGAAGGTCAGAGGCATACAGTAAACCTGAAGTGAAGCATCGGATTCTATAACTAGTGTCACAGGAATGGTTCAACTATAGACAGTAAGAAGAGTCAGTGTTGTTGTACTTAAGTCGGCATTGTGCCGTTTGTATTTAATTCCGATACAATTTCAGTGTTTCATCGTCAATAAGATGGTCAGAGGGATTCAGTGAACCTGAAGTGAAGCATCGTAATCTATAACTAGTGTCACACTAATGGTTCAAACCATAGACAGTAAGAAGAGTCAGTTTTCTTGTACTTAATTCGGCATTGAGCATTTTGTATTTAATTCCGATGCTATTTCTGTGTTTCATCGTCAATAAGAAGGTCAGAGGAATACAGTAAAGCTGAAGTAAAGCATCGGAATGTGTAACTAGTGTCACAGGAATGGTTCAAATCATAGACAGTAAGAAGAGTCAGTTTTCCTGTACTTAGTTCGGCATTGTGCCTCTTGTATTTAATTCCGATGCAATTTCTGTGTTTCATCGTCAATAAGAAGGTCAGAGGAATACAGTAAACCTGAAGTGAAGCATCGGAAACTATAACTAGTGTCACAGGAATGGTTCAAATCATAGACAGTAAGAAGAGTCACTTTTCTTGTACTTAGTTCGGCATTGTGCCTTTTGTATGTAATTCTGATGCAATTTCTGTGTTTCATCGTCAATAAGAAGGTCAGAGGAATACAGTAAACCTGAAGTGAAGCATCGGAATCTATAACTAGTGTCACAGGAATGGTTCAAATCATAGACAGTAAGAAGAGTCAGTTTTCTTGTACTTAATTCGGCATTGTGCCTTTTGTATGTAATTCCGATGCAATTTCTGTGTTTCATCGCCAATAAGAAGGTCAGAGGGATACAGTAAACCTGAAGTGAAGCATCGGAATCTATAATTAGTGTCACATGAATGGTTCAAACATAGACAGTAAGAAGAGTCAGTTTTATTGTATTTAAATTTGCATTGTGCCTTATGTATTTAATTTCGATGCAATTTCTGTGTTTCATCGTCAATAAGAAGGTCAGAGGGATACAGTAAACCTGAAGTGAAGCATCGGACTCTATAACTAGTGTCACAGGAATGGTTCAAAGCATAGACAGTAAGAAGAGTCAGTTTTCTTGTACTTATGTAGGCATTGTGCCTTTTGTATTTAATTCCGATGCAAATTCTGTGTTTCATCGTCAATAGGAGGTCAGAGGGATACAGTAAACCTGAAGGTAAGCATCGGAATCTATAACTAGTGTCACAGGAAAGGTAAAAAACATAGCCAGTGAGAAGAGTCAGTTTTCTTGTACTTAAGTCGGCATTGTGCCTTTTGTATTTAATTCCGATGCAATTTCTGTGTTTCATCGTCAATAAGAAGGTCAGAGGAATACAGTAAACCTGAAGTGAAGCATCGGAATCTATAACTAGTGTCACAGGAATGGATAAAAACATAGACAGTAAGAAGGGTCAGTTTTCTTGTACTTAAGTCGGCATTGTGAATTTTGTATTTAATTCCGATGCAATTTCTGTGTTTCATCGTCAATAAGAAGGTCAGAGGGATACAGTAAACCTGAAGTGAATCATCGGAATCTATAATTAGTGTCACATGAATGGTTCAAATCATAGACAGTAAGAAGAGTCAGTTTTCCTGTATTTAAATCAGCATTGTGCCTTTTGTATTTAATTTCGATGCATTTTCTGTGTTTCATCGTCAATATGAAGGTCAGAGGGATCCAGTAAACATGAAGTGAAGCATCGGAATCCATAACTAGTGTCATAGGAATGGTTCAAACATAGACGGTAAGAAGAGTCAGTTTTCTTGTACTTAAGTCAGGATTATGCCTTTTGTATTTAATTCCGATGCAAATTCAGTGTTTCATCGTCAATAAGATGGTCACAGGTACACAGTAAACCTGAAGTGAAGCGTCAGAATCTATAACTAGTGTAACAGGAATGGTTCAAAACATAGACAGTAAGAAGAGTCGGTTTTATTGTACTTAAGTCGGCATTGTGCCTTTTGTATTTAATTCCGATGGAATTTCAGTGTTTCATCGTCAATAAGAAGGTCAGAATGATACAGTGATCCTGAAGTGAAGCATCAGAATCTATACCTAGTGTCACAGGATTGGTTCAAAGCATAGACAGTAAGAAGAGTCAGTTTTCTTGTACATAAGTCGGCATTGTGCCTTTTGTATTTAATTCCCATGCAATTTCTGTGTTTCATCGTGAATACGAAAGTCAGAGGGATACAGGAAACATGAAGCGAAGCATCAGAATCTATAACTGGTGTCACAGGAATGGTTCAAAACATAGACAGTAAGAAGAGTCAGTTTTCTTGTACTTAAGTGTTCATTGTGCCTTTTGTATTTAATTTCGATGCAATTTCTGTGTTTCATCGTCAATATGAAGGTCAGAGGCATACAGTAAACCTGAAGTGAAGCATCGGATTCTATAACTAGTGTCACAGGAATGGTTCAAGCATAGACAGTAAGAAGAGTCAGTGTTGTTGTACTTAAGTCGGCATTGTGCCGTTTGTATTTAATTCCGATGCTATTTCAGTGTTTCATCGTCAATAAGATGGTCAGAGGGATTCAGTGAACCTGAAGTGAAGCATCGGAATCTATAACTAGTGTCACACTAATGGTTCAAACCATAGACAGTAAGAAGAGTCAGTTTTCTTGTACTTAAGTCGGCATAGAGCATTTTGTATTTAATTCCGATGCTATTTCTGTGTTTCATCGTCAATAAGAAGGTCAGAGGAATACAGTAAACCTGAAGTAAAGCATCGGAATGTATAACTAGTGTCACAGGAATGGTTCAAATCATAGACAGTAAGAAGAGTCAGTTTTCCTGTACTTAATTCGGCATTGTGCTTTTTGTATTTAATTCCGATGCAATTTCTGTGTTTCATCGTCAATAAGAAAGTCAGAGGGATACAGTATACTTGAGGTGAAGCATCGGAATCTATATCTAGTGTCGCAGGAATGGTTCAAAACATAGACTGTAAGAATAGTCAGTTTTCTTGTACTTAAGTCGGCATTGTGCCTTTTGTATTTAATTCGGATGCAAATTCTGGGTTTCATCGTCAATAGGAGGTCAAAGGTATACAGTAAACCTGAAGTGAAGCATCGGAATCCATAACTATTGTCACAGGAATGTTTCAAAACATAGACAGTAAGAAGAGTCAGTTTTCTTGTACTTAAGTCTGCATTGTGCCTTTTGTTTTTAATCCGATGCAATTTCTGTGTTTCATCGTCAATAAGAAGGTCGGAGGGGTACGGTAAACCTGAAGTGAAGCATCGGAATCTATAACTAGTGTCACATGAATTGTTCAAAGCATAGACAGTAAGAAGAGTCATTCATCTTCTACTTATGTCGGTATTGAGCATCTTGTATTTAATTCCGATGCAATTTCTGTGTTTCATCGTCAATAAGAAGGTCAGAGGGATACAGTAAACCTGCAGTGAAGCATCGGAATCTATTACTAGTGTCACATGAATGGTTCAAATCATAGACAGTAAGAAGAGTCAATTTTCTTGCACCTATGTCGGCATTGTGCCTTTTGTATTTAATTCCGAAGCAATTTCTGTGTTTCATCGTCAATAAGAAGGTCAGAGGGATACAGTAAACCTGAAGTAAAGCATCGGAATCTATAACTAGTGTCACAGGAATGGTTCAAAACATAGACAGTAAGAAGGGTCAGTTTTCTTGTACTTAAGTCGGCATTGTGAATTTTGTATTTAATTCCGATGCAATTTCTGTGTTTCATCGTCAATAAGAAGGTCAGAGGGATACAGTAAACCTGAAGTGAAGCATCGGACTCTATAACTAGTGTCACAGGAATGGTTCAAAACATAGACAGTAAGATGAGTCAGTTTTCTTGTACTTATGTAGGCATTGTGCCTTTTGTATTTAATTCCGATGCAAATTCTGTGTTTCATCGTCAATAGGAGGTCAGAGGGATACAGTAAACCTGAAGGTAAGCATCGGAATCTATAACTAGTGTCACAGGAAAGGTTCAAAACATAGCCAGTGAGAAGAGTCAGTTTTCTTGTACTTAAGTCGGCATTGTGCCTTTTGTATTTAATTCCGATGCAATTTCTGTGTTTCATCGTCAATAAGAAGGTCAGAGGAATACAGTAAACCTGAAGTGAAGCATCGGAATCTATAACTAGTGTCACAGGAATGGTTCAAAACATAGACAGTAAGAAGGGTCAGTTTTCTTGTACTTAAGTCGGCATTGTGAATTTTGTATTTAATTCCGATGCAATTTCCGTGTTTCATCGTCAATAAGAAGGTCAGAGGGATACAGTAAACCTGAAGTGAATCATCGGAATCTATAATTAGTGTCACATGAATGGTTCAAATCATAGACAGTAAGAAGAGTCAGTTTTCCTGTATTTAAATCAGCATTGTGCTTTTTGTATTTAATTTCGATGCATTTTCTGTGTTTCATCGTCAATATGAAGGTCAGAGGGATACAGTAAACATGAAGTGAAGCATCGGAATCCATAACTAGTGTCATAGGAATGGTTCAAACATAGACAGTAAGAAGAGTCAGTTTTCTTGTACTTAAGTTGGGATTATGCCTTTTGTATTTAATTCCGATGCAAATTCAGTGTTTCATCGTAAATAAGATGGTCACAGGTATGCAGTAAACCTGAAGTGAAGCGTCAGAATCTATAACTAGTGTAACAGGAATGGTTCAAAACATAGACAGTAAGAAGAGTCCGTTTTATTGTACTTAAGTCGGCATTGTGCCTTTTGTATCTAATTCCGATGGAATTTTTTGTGTTTCATCGTCAATAAGAAGGTCAGAGGGATACAGTGATCCTGAAGTGAAGCATCGGAATCTATAACTAGTGTCACAGGATTGGTTCAAAGCATAGACAGTAAGAAGAGTCAGTTTTCTTGCACATAAGTCGGCATTGTGCCTTTAGTATTTAATTCCCATGCAATTTCTGTGTTTCATCGTGAATACGAAAGTCAGAGGGATACAGGAAACATGAAGTGAAGCATCAGAATCTATAACTGGTGTCACAGGAATGGTTCAAAACATAGACAGTAAGAGGAGTCAGATTTCTTGTACTTAAGTCGGCATTGTGCCTTTTGTATTTAAATCCGATGCAATTACTGTGTTTCTTCGTCAATAAGAAGGTCAGAGGCATACAGTAAACCTGAAGTGAAGCATCGGATTCTTTAACTAGTGTCACAGGAATGGTTCAAACATAGACAGTAAGAAGAGTCAGTTTTCTTGTACTTAAGTTGGGATTATGCCTTTTGTATTTAATTCCGATGCAATTTCTGTGTTTCATCTTCAACAAGAAGGTCAGAGGGATACAGTAAACCTGAAGTGAAGCATCGGAATCTATAACTAGTGTCACATGAATGGTTCAAAACATAGACAGTAAGAAGAGTCAGTTTTCTTGTACTTAAGTCGGCATTGTGCATTTTTTATTTTATTCCGATGCAATTTCAGTGTTTCATCGTCAATAAGATGGTCAGCGGGATACAGTAAACCGGAAGTGAAGCATCGGAAACTACAACTAGTGTCACAGGAATGGTTCAGACATAGACAGTAAGAAGAGTCAGTTTTCTTGTACTTAAGTCGGCATTGGGCCTTTTGTATCTTATTTTGATGGAATTTCTGTGTATCATCGTCAATACGAAGGTCAGAGGGATACAGTAAACCAGAAGTAAAGCATCGGAATCTATAACTAGTGTCACAGGAAAGGTTCAAAGCTTAGACAGTAAGAAGAGTCAGTTTTCTTGTACTTAAGTGTTCATTGTGCCTTTTGTATTTAATTTCGATGCAATTTCTGTGTTTCATCGTCAATATGAAGGTCAGAGGCATACAGTAAACCTGAAGTGAAGCATCGGATTCTATAACTAGTGTCACAGGAATGGTTCAACTATAGACAGTAAGAAGAGTCAGTGTTGTTGTACTTAAGTCGGCATTGTGCCGTTTGTATTTAATTCCGATACAATTTCAGTGTTTCATCGTCAATAAGATGGTCAGAGGGATTCAGTGAACCTGAAGTGAAGCATCGTAATCTATAACTAGTGTCACACTAATGGTTCAAACCATAGACAGTAAGAAGAGTCAGTTTTCTTGTACTTAATTCGGCATTGAGCATTTTGTATTTAATTCCGATGCTATTTCTGTGTTTCATCGTCAATAAGAAGGTCAGAGGAATACAGTAAAGCTGAAGTAAAGCATCGGAATGTGTAACTAGTGTCACAGGAATGGTTCAAATCATAGACAGTAAGAAGAGTCAGTTTTCCTGTACTTAGTTCGGCATTGTGCCTCTTGTATTTAATTCCGATGCAATTTCTGTGTTTCATCGTCAATAAGAAGGTCAGAGGAATACAGTAAACCTGAAGTGAAGCATCGGAAACTATAACTAGTGTCACAGGAATGGTTCAAATCATAGACAGTAAGAAGAGTCACTTTTCTTGTACTTAGTTCGGCATTGTGCCTTTTGTATGTAATTCTGATGCAATTTCTGTGTTTCATCGTCAATAAGAAGGTCAGAGGAATACAGTAAACCTGAAGTGAAGCATCGGAATCTATAACTAGTGTCACAGGAATGGTTCAAATCATAGACAGTAAGAAGAGTCAGTTTTCTTGTACTTAATTCGGCATTGTGCCTTTTGTATGTATTTCCGATGCAATTTCTGTGTTTCATCGCCAATAAGAAGGTCAGAGGGATACAGTAAACCTGAAGTGAAGCATCGGAATCTATAATTAGTGTCACATGAATGGTTCAAACATAGACAGTAAGAAGAGTCAGTTTTATTGTATTTAAATTTGCATTGTGCCTTATGTATTTAATTTCGATGCAATTTCTGTGTTTCATCGTCAATAAGAAGGTCAGAGGGATACAGTAAACCTGAAGTGAAGCATCGGACTCTATAACTAGTGTCACAGGAATGGTTCAAAGCATAGACAGTAAGAAGAGTCAGTTTTCTTGTACTTATGTAGGCATTGTGCCTTTTGTATTTAATTCCGATGCAAATTCTGTGTTTCATCGTCAATAGGAGGTCAGAGGGATACAGTAAACCTGAAGGTAAGCATCGGAATCTATAACTAGTGTCACAGGAAAGGTTCAAAACATAGCCAGTGAGAAGAGTCAGTTTTCTTGTACTTAAGTCGGCATTGTGCCTTTTGTATTTAATTCCGATGCAATTTCTGTGTTTCATCGTCAATAAGAAGGTCAGAGGAATACAGTAAACCTGAAGTGAAGCATCGGAATCTATAACTAGTGTCACAGGAATGGATAAAAACATAGACAGTAAGAAGGGTCAGTTTTCTTGTACTTAAGTCGGCATTGTGAATTTTGTATTTAATTCCGATGCAATTTCTGTGTTTCATCGTCAATAAGAAGGTCAGAGGGATACAGTAAACCTGAAGTGAATCATCGGAATCTATAATTAGTGTCACATGAATGGTTCAAATCATAGACAGTAAGAAGAGTCAGTTTTCCTGTATTTAAATCAGCATTGTGCATTTTGTATTTAATTTCGATGCATTTTCTGTGTTTCATCGTCAATATGAAGGTCAGAGGGATACAGTAAACATGAAGTGAAGCATCGGAATCCATAACTAGTGTCATAGGAATGGTTCAAACATAGACGGTAAGAAGAGTCAGTTTTCTTGTACTTAAGTCAGGATTATGCCTTTTGTATTTAATTCCGATGCAAATTCAGTGTTTCATCGTCAATAAGATGGTCACAGGTACACAGTAAACCTGAAGTGAAGCGTCAGAATCTATAACTAGTGTAACAGGAATGGTTCAAAACATAGACAGTAAGAAGAGTCGGTTTTATTGTACTTAAGTCGGCATTGTGCCTTTTGTATTTAATTCCGATGGAATTTCAGTGTTTCATCGTCAATAAGAAGGTCAGAATGATACAGTGATCCTGAAGTGAAGCATCAGAATCTATACCTAGTGTCACAGGATTGGTTCAAAGCATAGACAGTAAGAAGAGTCAGTTTTCTTGTACATAAGTCGGCATTGTGCCTTTTGTATTTAATTCCCATGCAATTTCTGTGTTTCATCGTGAATACGAAAGTCAGAGGGATACAGGAAACATGAAGTGAAGCATCAGAATCTATAACTGGTGTCACAGGAATGGTTCAAAACATAGACAGTAAGAAGAGTCAGTTTTCTTGTACTTAAGTGTTCATTGTGCCTTTTGTATTTAATTTCGATGCAATTTCTGTGTTTCATCGTCAATATGAAGGTCAGAGGCATACAGTAAACCTGAAGTGAAGCATCGGATTCTATAACTAGTGTCACAGGAATGGTTCAAGCATAGACAGTAAGAAGAGTCAGTGTTGTTGTACTTAAGTCGGCATTGTGCCGTTTGTATTTAATTCCGATGCAATTTCAGTGTTTCATCGTCAATAAGATGGTCAGAGGGATTCAGTGAACCTGAAGTGAAGCATCGGAATCTATAACTAGTGTCACACTAATGGTTCAAACCATAGACAGTAAGAAGAGTCAGTTTTCTTGTACTTAAGTCGGCATTGAGCATTTTGTATTTAATTCCGATGCTATTTCTGTGTTTCATCGTCAATAAGAAGGTCAGAGGAATACAGTAAACCTGAAGTAAAGCATCGGAATGTATAACTAGTGTCACAGGAATGGTTCAAATCATAGACAGTAAGAAGAGTCAGTTTTCCTGCACTTAGTTCGGCATTGTGCTTTTTGTATTTAATTCCGATGCAATTTCTGTGTTTCATCGTCAATAAGAAGGTCAGAGGGATGCAGTATACTTGAGGTGAAGCATCGGAATCTATATCTAGTGTCGCAGGAATGGTTCAAAACATAGACTGTAAGAATAGTCAGTTTTCTTGTACTTAAGTCGGCATTGTGCCTTTTGTATTTAATTGGGATGCAAATTCTGGGTTTCATCGTCAATAGGAGGTCAAAGGTATACAGTAAACCTGAAGTGAAGCATCGGAATCCATAACTAGTGTCACAGGAATGGTTCAAAACATAGACAGTAAGAAGAGTCAGTTTTCTTGTACTTAAGTCGGCATTGTGCCTTTTGTTTTTAATCCGATGCAATTTCTGTGTTTCATCGTCAATAAGAAGGTCGGAGGGGTACGGTAAACCTAAAGTGAAGCATCGGAATCTATAACTAGTGTCACATGAATTGTTCAAAGCATAGACAGTAAGAAGAGTCATTCATCTTCTACTTATGTCGGTATTGAGCATCTTGTATTTAATTCCGATGCAATTTCTGTGTTTCATCGTCAATAAGAAGGTCAGAGGGATACAGTAAACCTGCAGTGAAGCATCGGAATCTATTACTAGTGTCACATGAATGGTTCAAATCATAGACAGTAAGAAGAGTCAATTTTCTTGCACCTATGTCGGCATTGTGCCTTTTGTATTTAATTCCGAAGCAATTTCTGTGTTTCATCGTCAATAAGAAGGTCAGAGGGATACAGTAAACCTGAAGTAAAGCATCGGAATCTATAATGAGTTTCACATGAATGGATCAAAACATAGACAGTAAGAAAAGTCAGTTTTCTTGTACATAAGTCGGCATTGTGCCTTTTGTATTTAATTCCGATGCAATTTCTGTGTTTCATCGTCAATAAGAAGGTCAGAGGGATACAGTAAACCTGAAGTGATGCATCGGAATCTATAAGTAGTGTCACAGGAATGGTTCAAACCATAGACAGTAATAGAAGTCAGTTTTCTTGTACTTATGTCGGCATTGTGCCTTTTGTTTTTAATTCCGATGCAATTTCTGTGATTCATCGTCAATAAGAAGGTCAGAGGCACACAGTAAACCAGAAGTGAAGCATCAGAATCTATAACTAGAGTCGCAGGAACGGTTTAAACATAGACAGTAAGAAGAGTCAGTTTACTTGTACTTAAGTCGGCTTTGTGCATTTTGTGTTTAATTCCGATGCAATTTCTGTGATTCATCGTGATTAAGAAGTTCAGAGGGATACAGTAGACCTGAAGTGAAGCAATGGAATCTATAATTAGTGTCACATGAATGGTTCAAAGCATAGACAGTAGGAAGAGTCAGTTTTCTTGTATTTAAATCAGCATTGAGCCTTTTGTATGTAATTCCGATGCAATTTCTGTGTTTCGTCGCCAATAAGAAGGTCAGAGGGATACAGTAAACCTGAAGTGAAGCATCGGAATCTATAATTAGTGTCACATGAATGGTTCAAAACATAGACAGTAAGAAGAGTCAGTTTTTAATGTATTTAAATCTGCATTGTGCCTTTTGTATTTAATTTCGATGCAATTTCTGTGTTTCATCGTCAATAAGATGGTCAGAGGAATACAGTAAACCTGAAGTGAAGCATTGGAATCTATAATTAGTGTCACATGAATGGTTCAAATCATAGAAAGTAAGCAGAGCCAGTTTTCCTGTATATAAATCAGCATTGTGCCTTTTGTATTTAATTTCGATGCATTTTCTGTGTTTCATCGTCAATAAGAAGGTCAGAGGGCTAGAGTAAACCTGAAGTGAAGCATAGGTATCCATAACTAGTGTCACAGGAATGGTTCAAAACATAGACAATAAGAAGAGTCAGTTTTATTGTACTTAAGTCGGCATTGTGCTTTTTAGTATTTAATTCCGTTGCAATTTCTGTGTTTCATAGTCAGTAAGAAGGTCAGAGGGATACAGTAAACCTGAAGTGAAGCATCGGAATCTAAAACCGGTCTCACAGGAACGTTTCAAACATAGACAGTAAGAAGAGCCAGTCTTCTTCTACTTGAGTCTGCATTGTGCCTTTGTATTTAATTCCGATGCAATTTCTGTGTATCATCGTCAATAAGAAGTTCAGAGGGATACAGTAAACCGGAAGTGAAGCATCGGAATCTATAACTAGTTTCACATGAATGGTTCAAATCATAGGCAGTAAGAGGAGTCAGTTTACTTGTACTTAAGTCGGCATTGTGCCTTTTGTATTTAATTCCGATGCAATTTCTGTGTATCATCGTCAATAAGAAGGTCAGAGGTATACAGTAAACCTGAAGTGAAGCATCAGAATCTATAACTAGTGTCACAGGAATGGTTCAAAACATAGACAATAAGAAGAGTCAGTTTTATTGTACTTAAGTCGGCATTGTGCTTTTTCTATTTAATTCCGATGCAATTTCTGTGTTTCATCGTCAATAAGAAGGTCAGAGGGATACAGTAAACCTGAAGCATCGGAATCAATAACTAGTATCACATGAATGGTTCAAAACATAGACAGTAAGAAGCATCACTTTTCTTGTACTTAAGCCGGCATAGTACCTTTTGTTTTTAATTCCGATGCAATTTCTGTGTTTCATCGTCAATAAGAAGGTCAGAGGGATACAGTGAACCTGAAGTGATGCATCGGAATTTGTAACTAGTGTCACAGGAATGGTTCAAAACATAGACAGTAAGAAGAGTCAGTTTTCTTGTACTTAAGTCGGCATTGTGCTTTTTGTATTTAATTCCGATGCAATATCTGTGTTTCATCTCCAATAAGAAGGTCAGAGGGATACAGTAAACCAGAAGTGAAGCATCGGAATCTATAACTAGTGTTACAGAAGTGGTTCAAAACATAGACAGTCAGAAGAATCAGTTTTAATGTACTTAATCGGCATTGTGCATTTTCTATTTAATTCCGATGCGATTTCTGTGTTTCATCGTCTATAAGAAGGTCAGAGGGATACAGTAAACCTGAAGTGAAGCAACGGAATCTATAATTAGTGTCACATGAATGGTTCAAAGCATACACAGTAAGAAGAGTCAGTTTTCTTGTATTTAAATCAGCATTGTGCCTTTTGTATTTAATTTCGATGCAATTTCTGTGTTTCATCGTCAATAAGAAGGTCAGAGGGATACAGTAAACCTGAAGTGAAGCATCGGAATCTATAACTAGTGTCACTGGAATGGTTCAAAACATAGACAGTAAGAAGTGTCAGTTATCTTGTACATAAGTCTGCATTGTGCCTTTTGTATTTAATTCCGATGCAATTTCTGTGTTTCATCGTCAATAGGTCGGTCAGAGGGATACAGTAAACCTGAAATGAAGCATCGGAATCTATAAGTAGTGTCACAGGAATGGTTCAAAACATAGACAGTAAGAAAAGTCAGTTTTCTTGTACTTAAATCGGCATTGTGCCTTTTGTATTTAATTCCGATGCAATTTCTGTGAATCATCGTCAATAAGAAGGTCAGAGGAATACAGTAAACCTGAAGTGAAGCATCTTAATCAATAACTATTGTCACAGGGACGGTTTAAACATAGACAGTAAGAAGAGTCAGTTTACTTGTACTTAAGTCAGCATTGTGCCTTTTCTATTTAATTCCGATGGACTTTCAGTGTTTCATCGTCAATAAGAAGGGCAGAGGGATACAGTGTAACTGAAGTGAAGCACCGGAATCTATAACTTGTGTCACAGGAATGGTTCAAATCACAGCCAGAAAGAAGAGTCAGTTTTCTTGTACTTAAGTGGGCATTGTGCCTTTTGTATTTAATTCCGAGCAATTTCTGTGCTTCATCGTCAATAAGAAGGTCAGAGGGATACAGTAAACCTGAAGTGAAGCAACGGAATCTATAATTAGTGTCACATGAATGGTTCAAAGCATAGACAGTAGGAAGAGTCAGTTTTCTTGTATTTAAATCAGCATTGTGCCTTTTGTATTTAATTTCGATGCAATTTCTGTGTTTCATCGTCAATACGAAGGTGAGAGGGATACAGTGAACCTGAAGTGAAGCATCGGAATCTATAACTAGTGTCACAGGATTGGTTCAAAACATAGACAGTAAGAAGAGTCAGTTTTCTTGTACTTAAGTCGGCATTGTGCCTTTTGTATTTAATTCCGATGCAATTTCTGTGTTCCTTCGTCAATAAGAACGTCAGAGGGATACAGTAAACCTGAAGTGAAGCATCGGAGTCTATAACTAGTGTCACATGAATGGTTCAAAACATAGACAGTAAGAAGAGTCAGTTATCTTGTACTTAAGTCTACATTGTGCCTTTTGTATTTAATTCCGAAGCAATTTCTGTGTTTCATCGTCAATAAGAACGTCAGAGGGATACAGTAAACCTGAAGTAAAGCATCGGAATCTGTAATGAGTTTCACATGAATGGATCAAAACATAGACAGTAAGAAGAGTCAGTTTTCTTGTACATAAGTCGGCATTGTGCCTTTTGTGTTTAATTCCGATGCAATTTCTGTGTTTCATCGCCAATAAGAAAGTCAGAGGGATACAGTAAACCTGAAGTGAAGCATCAGAATCTATAACTAGTGTCACAGGAATGTTTCAAACCATAGACAGAAAGAGAAGTCAGTTTTCTTGTACTTAAGTCGGCATTGTGCCTTTTGTATTTAATTCCGATGCAATTTCTGTGATTCATCGTCACTAAGAAGGTCAGAGGCATACAGTAAACCTGAAGTGAAGCATCGGAATCTATAACTAGTGTCGCAGGAACGGTTTAAACATAGACAGTAAGAAGAGTCAGTTTACTTGTACTTAAGTCAGCATTGTGCATTTTCTATTTAATTCCGATGGAATTTAAGTGTTTCATCGTCAATAAGGAGGTCAGAGGGATACAGTGAAACTGAAGTGAAGCATCGGAATCTATAACTAGTGTCACAGGAATGGTTCAAATCATAGCCAGTAAGAAGAGTCAGTTTTCTTGTACTTAAGTCGGCATTGTGCCTTTTGTATTTAATTCCGATGCAATTTTTTGTGTTTCATCGTCAATAAGAAGGTCAGAGGAAGACAGTAAACCTGAAGTGAAGCATCGGAATCTATAACTAGTGCCACAGGAATGGTTCAAATCATAGACAGTAAGAAGAGTCAGTTTTCTTGTACTTAAGTCGGCATTGTGCCTTTTGAATTTAATTCCGATGCAATTTCTGTGTTTCATCGTCAATAAGAAGGTCAGAGGGATACAGTAAACCTGAAGTGAAGCAACGGAATCTATAATTAGTGGCACATGAATGGTTTCAAAGCATACACAGTAAGAAGAGTCAGTTTTCTTGTATTTAAATCAGCATTGTGCCTTTTGTATTTAATTTCGATGCAATTTCTGTGTTTCATCGTCAATAAGAAGGTCAGAGGGATACAGTAAACCTGTAGTGAAGCATCGGAATCTGTAACTAGTGTCACAGGAATGGTTCAAAACATAGACAGTAAGAAGAGTCAGTTTTCTTGTACTTAAGTCGGGATTCTGCCTTTTGTATTTAATTCCGATGCAAATTCTGTGTTTCATCGTCAATAAGAAGGTCAGAGGTATACAGTAAACCTGAAGTGAAGTATCGGAACCTATAACTAGTGTCACAGGAATGGTTCAAAACATAGACAGTAAGAAGAGTAAGTTTTATTGTACTTAAGTCGGCATTGTGCCTTTTGTATTTAATGCCGATGGAATTTCTGTGTTTCATCGTCAATAAGAATGTCAGAGGGATACAGTGAACCTGAAGTGAAGCATCGGAATCTATAACTAGTGTCACAGGATTGGTTCAAAACATAGACAGTAAGAAGAGTCAGTTTTCTTGTACTTAAGTCGGCATTGTGCCTTTTGTATTTAATTCCGATGCAATTTCTGTGTTTCATCGTCAATACGAAGGTCAGAGCGATACAGTAAACATGAAGTGAAGCGTCGGAATGTATAACTGGTGTCATTGGAATGGTTCAAAACGTAGACAGTAAGAGGAGTCAGTTTTCTTGTACTTAAGTCGGCATTGTGCCTTTTGTATTTAATTTCGATGCAATTTCTGTGTTCCTTCGTCAATAAGAATGTCAGAGGGATACAGTAAACCTGAAGTGAAGCATAGGAATCAATAACTAGTGTCACATGAATGGTTCAAATCATAGACAGTAAGAAGAGTCAGTTTTCTTGTACTTAAGTCAGCATTGTGCCCTTTGTATTGCATTCCGATGCAATTTCTGTGTTTCATCGTCAATAAGAAGGTCAGAGGTATACAGTAAACCTGAGGTGAAGCATCGGAATCTATAACTATTGTCACAGGTATGGTTCAAAGCATAGGCAGTAAGAAGAGCCAGTTTTCTTGTACTTAAGTCGGCATTGTGCCTTTTAGTATTTAATTCCGTTGCAATTTCTGTGTTTCATAGTCAGTAAGAAGGTCAGAGGGATACAGTAAACCTGAAGTGAAGAATCGGAATCTAAAACCGGTCTCACAGGAACGTTTCAAAGCATAGACAGTAAGAAGAGCCAGTCTTCTTCTACTTGAGTCTGCATTGTGCCTTTTGTATTTAATTCCGATGCAATTTCTGTGTATCATCGTCAATAAGAAGTTCAGAGGGATACAGTAAACCTGAAGTGAAGCATCGGAATCTATAACTAGTTTCACATGAATGGTTCAAATCATAGGCAGTAAGAGGAGTCAGTTTACTTGTACTTAAGTCGGCATTGTGCCTTTTGTATTTAATTCCGATGCAATATCTGTGTTTCATCGTCAATAAGAATGTCAGAGGGATACAGTAAACCTGAAGTGAAACATCGAAATCTATAACTAGTGTCACAGAAATGGTTCAAAACATAGATAGTAATAAGAATCAGTTTTCATTTACTTAATCGGCATTGTGCTTTTTCTATTTAATTCCGATGCAATTTCTGTGTTTCATCGTCAATAAGAAGGTCAGAGGGATACAGTAAACCTGAAGCATCGGAATCAATAACTAGTATCACATGAATGGTTCAAAACATAGACAGTAAGATGAGTAACTTTTCTTGTACTTAAGTCGGCATAGTACCTTTTGTTTATAATTCCGATGCAATTTCTGTGTTTCATCGTCAATAAGAAGGTCAGAGGGATACAGTGAACCTGAAGTGAAGCACCGGAATTTATAACTAGTGTCACAGGAATGGTTCAAAACATAGACAGTAAGAAGAGTCAGTTTTCTTGTACTTAAGTCGGCATTGTGCTTTTTGTATTTAATTCCGATGCAATATCTGTGTTTCATCTCCAATAAGAAGGTCAGAGGGATACAGTAAACCAGAAGTGAAGCATCGGAATCTATAACTAGTGTTACAGAAGTGGTTCAAAACATAGACAGTCAGAAGAATGAGTTTTAATGTACTTAATCGGCATTGTGCATTTTCTATTTAATTCCGATGCGATTTCTGTATTTCATCGTCAATAAGAAGGTCAGAGGGATACAGTAAACCTGAAGTGAAGCATCGGAATCTGTAACTAGTGTCACAGGAATGGTTCAAATCATAGACAGTAAGAAGAGTCAGTTTTCTTGTACATAAGTCGGGATTGTGCCTTTTGTATTTAATTCCGATGCAAATTCTGTGAATCATCGTCAATAAGATGGTCAGAGGAATACAGTATACCTGAAGTGAAGCATCTTAATCAATAACTAGTGTCACAGGAACGGTTTAGACATAGACAGTAAGAAGAGTCAGTTTACTTGTACTTAAGTCAGCATTGTGCCTTTTCTATTTAATTCCGATGGAATTTCAGTGTTTCATCGTCAATAAGAAGGTCAGAGGAATACAGTGAAACTGAAGTGAAGCATCGGAATCTATAACTTGTGTCACAGGAATGGTTCAAATCATAGCCAGTAAGAAGAGTCAGTTTTCTTGTACTTAAGACGGCATTGTGCCTTTTGTATTTAATTCCGATGGAATTTCAGTGTTTCATCGCCAATAAGAAGGTCCGAGGGATACAGTAAACCTTCAGTGAAGCATCGGAATCTATAACTAGTGTCACAGGAATGGTTCAAATCATAGACAGTAAGAAGAGACAGTTTTCTTGTACCTATGTCGGCATTGTGCCTTTTGTATTTAATTCCGATGCAATTTCTGTGTTTTATCGTCAATAAGAATGTCAGAGGGATATAGTAAACATGAAGTGAAGCATCGGAATCTTAACTAGTGTCACTGGAATGGTTCAAAGCATAGAAAGTAAGAAGTGTCAGTTATCTTGTACTTAAGTCGGCATTGTGCCTTTTGTATTTAATTCACAAGGAATTTCTGTGTTTCATCGTCAATAAGAAGGTCAGAGGGATACAGTAAACCTGAAGTAAAGCATCGGAATCTATAATGAGTTTCACATGAATGGATCAAAACATAGACAGTAAGTAGAGTCAGTTTTCTTGTACATAAGTCGGCATTGTGCCTTTTGTATTTAATTCCCATGCAATTCCTGTGTTTCATCGTCAATACGAAGGTCAGAGCGATACAGTAAACATGAAGTGAAGCGTCGGAATGTATAACTGGTGTCATTGGAATGGTTCAAAACGTAGACAGTAAGAGGAGTCAGTTTTCTTGTACTTAAGTCGGCATTGTGCCTTTTGTATTTAATTTCGATGCAATTTCTGCGTTCCTTCGTCAATAAGAATGTCAGAGGGATACAGTAAACCTGAAGTGAAGCATAGGAATCTATAACTAGTGTCACATGAATGGTTCAAAGCATAGACACTAAGAAGAGTCTGTTTTCTTGTACTTAAGTCAGCATTGTGCCTTTTAGTATTTAATTCCGTTGCAATTTCTGTGTTTCATAGTCAGTAAGAAGGTCAGAGGGATACAGTAAACCTGAAGTGAAGCATCGGAATCTAAAACCGGTCTCACAGGAACGTTTCAAAACATAGACAGTAAGAAGTGCCAGTCTTCTTCTACTTGAGTCTGCATTGTGCCTTTTGTATTTAATTCCGATGCAATTTCTGTGTTTCATCGTCAATAAGAAGTTCAGAGGGATACAGTAAACCTGAAGTGAAAAATCGAAATCTATAACTAGTGTCACAGGAATGGTTAAAAACATAGACAGTAAGAAGGGTCAGTTTTCTTGTACTTAAGTCGGCATTGTGAATTTTGTATTTAATTCCGATGCAATTTCCGTGTTTCATCGTCAATAAGAAGGTCAGAGGGATACAGTAAACCTGAAGTGAATCATCGGAATCTATAATTAGTGTCACATGAATGGTTCAAATCATAGACAGTAAGAAGAGTCAGTTTTCCTGTATTTAAATCAGCATTGTGCCTTTTGTATTTAATTTCGATGCATTTTCTGTGTTTCATCGTCAATATGAAGGTCAGAGGGATACAGTAAACATGAAGTGAAGCATCGGAATCCATAACTAGTGTCATAGGAATGGTTCAAACATAGACGGTAAGAAGAGTCAGTTTTCTTGTACTTAAGTCAGGATTATGCCTTTTGTATTTAATTCCGATGCAAATTCAGTGTTTCATCGTCAATAAGATGGTCACAGGTACACAGTAAACCTGAAGTGAAGCGTCAGAATCTATAACTAGTGTAACAGGAATGGTTCAAAACATAGACAGTAAGAAGAGTCAGTTTTATTGTACTTAAGTCGGCATTGTGCCTTTTGTATTTAATTCCGATGGAATTTCAGTGTCTCATCGTCAATAAGAAGGTCAGAGGGATACAGTGATCCTGAAGTGAAGCATCAGAATCTATACCTAGTGTCACAGGATTGGTTCAAAGCATAGACAGTAAGAAGAGTCAGTTTTCTTGTACATTAGTCGGCATTGTGCCTTTTGTATTTAATTCCCATGCAATTTCTGTGTTTCATCGTGAATACGAAAGTCAGAGGGATACAGGAAACATGAAGTGAAGCATCAGAATCTATAACTGGTGTCACAGGAATGGTTCAAAACATAGACAGTAAGAAGAGTCAGTTTTCTTGTACTTAAGTGTTCATTGTGCCTTTTGTATTTAATTTCGATGCAATTTCTGTGTTTCATCGTCAATATGAAGGTCAGAGGCATACAGTAAACCTGAAGTGAAGCATCGGATTCTATAACTAGTGTCACAGGAATGGTTCAAACATAGACAGTAAGAAGAGTCAGTGTTGTTGTACTTAAGTCGGCATTGTGCCGTTTGTATTTAATTCCGATGCAATTTCAGTGTTTCATCGTCAATAAGATGGTCAGAGGGATTCAGTGAACCTGAAGTGAAGCATCGGAATCCATAACTAGTGTCACACTAATGGTTCAAACCATAGACAGTAAGAAGAGTCAGTTTTCTTGTACTTAAGTCGGCATTGAGCATTTTGTATTTAATTCCGATGCTATTTCTGTGTTTCATCGTCAATAAGAAGGTCAGAAGAATACAGTAAACCTGAAGTAAAGCATCGGAATGTATAACTAGTGTCACAGGAATGGTTCCAATCATAGACAGTAAGAAGAGTCAGTTTTCCTGTACTTAGTTCGGCATTGTGCTTTTTGTATTTAATTCCGATGCAATTTCTGCGTTTCATCGTCAATAAGAAGGTCAGAGGGATACAGTATACTTGAGGTGAAGCATCGGAATCTATATCTAGTGTCGCAGGAATGGTTCAAAACATAGACTGTAAGAATAGTCAGTTTTCTTTTACTTAAGTCGGCATTGTGCCTTTTGAATTTAATTCGGATGCAAATTCTGGGTTTCATCGTCAATAGGAGGTCAAAGGTATACAGTAAACCTGAAGTGAAGCATCGGAATCCATAACTAGTGTCACAGGAATGGTTCAAAACATAGACAGTAAGAAGAGTCAGTTTTCTTGTACTTAAGTCGGCATTGTGCCTTTTGCTTTTAATCCGATGCAATTTCTGTGTTTCATCGTCAATAAGAAGGTCGGAGGGGTACGGTAAACTTGAAGTGAAGCATCGGAATCTATAACTAGTGTCACATGAATTGTTCAAAGCATAGACAGTAAGAAGAGTCATTCATCTTGTACTTATGTCGGTATTGTGCATCTTGTATTTAATTCCGATGCAATTTCTGTGTTTCATCGTCAATAAGAAGGTCAGAGGGATACAGTAAACCTGCAGTGAAGCATCGGAATCTATTACTAGTGTCACATGAATGGTTCAAATCATAGACAGTAAGAAGAGTCAGTTTTCTTGCACCTATGTCGGCATTGTGCCTTTTGTATTTAATTCCGAAGCAATTTCTGTGTTTCATCGTCAATAAGAAGGTCAGAGGGATACAGTAAACCTGAAGTAAAGCATCGGAATCTATAATGAGTTTCACATGAATGGTTCAAAACATAGACAGTAAGAAAAGTCAGTTTTCTTGTACATAAGTCGGCATTGTGCCTTTTGTATTTAATTCCGATGCAATTTCTGTGTTTCATCGTCAATAAGAAGGTCAGAGGGATACAGTAAACCTGAAGTGATGCATCGGAATCTATAAGTAGTGTCACAGGAATGGTTCAAAACATAGACAGTAATAGAAGTCAGTTTTCTTGTACTTATGTCGGCATTGTGCCTTTTGTTTTTAATTCCGATGCAATTTCTGTGATTCATCGTCAATAAGAAGGTCAGAGGCACACAGTAAACCAGAAGTGATGCATCAGAATCTATAACTAGTGTCGCAGGAACGGTTTAAACATAGACAGTAAGAAGAGTCAGTTTACTTGTACTTAAGTCGGCTTTGTGCATTTTGTATTTAATTCCGATGCAATTTCTGTGTTTCATCGTCAATAAGAAGGTCAGAGGAATACATTAAACCTGAAGTAAAGCATCGGAATCTATAACTAGTGTGACAGCAATTGTTCAAATCATAGACTGTAAGAAGAGTCAGTTTTCCTGTACTTAGGTCGGCATTGTGCCTTTTGTATTTAATTCCGATGCAATTTCTGTGTTTCATCGTCAATAAGAAGGTCAGAGGAATACAGTAAACCTGAAGTGAAGCATCGGAATCTATAACTAGTGTCACAGAAATGGTTCAAATCATAGACAGTAAGAAGAGTCAGTTTTCCTGTACTTAGTTCGGCATTGAGCCTTTTGCATGTAATTCCGATGCAATTTCTGTGTTTCATCGTCAATAAGAAGGTCAGAGGGATACAGTAAACCTGAAGTGAAGCATCGGAATCTATAATTAGTGTCACATGAATGGTTCAAAACATAGACAGTAAGAAGAGTCAGTTTTCTTGTATTTAAATCAGCATTGTGCCTTTTGTATTTAATTTCGATGCAATTTCTGTGTTTCATCGTCAATAAGAAGGTCAGAGGGATACAGTATACTTGAAGTGAAGCATCGGAATCTATATCTAGTTTCGCAGGAATGGTTCAAACATAGACAGTAAGAATAGTCAGTTTCCTTGTACTTAAGTCGGCATTGTGCCTTTTGTATTTAATTAAGATGCAAATTCTGTGTTTCATCGTCAATAGGAGGTCAAAGATATACAGTAAACCTGAAGTGAAGCATCGGAATCTATAACTAGTGTCACAGGAATGGTTCAAATCATAGACAGTAAGAAGAGTCAGTTTTCTTGTACTTAAGTCGGCATTGTGCCTTTTGTTTTTAATCCGATGCAATTTCTGTGTTTCATCGTCAGAAAGAAGGTCGGAAGGATACGGTAAACCTGAAGCGAAGCATCGGAAACTATAACTAGTGTCACAGGAATTGTTCAAAGCATAGACAGTAAGAAGAGTCAGTTATCTTGTACTTATGTCGGCATTGTGCCTCTTGTATTTAATTCCGATGCAATTTCTGTGTTTCATCGTCAATAAGAGAGTCCGAGGGATACAGTAAACCTGCAGTGAAGCATCGGAATCTATAACTAGTGTCACATGAATGGTTCAAATCATAGACAGTAAGAAAAGTCAGTTCTCTTGTACTTAAGTCGGCATTGTGCCTTTTGTATTTAATTCCGATGCAATTTCTGTGAATCATCGTCAATAAGAAGGTCAGAGGAATACAGTAAACCTGAAGTGAAGCATCTTAATCAATAACTAGTGTCACAGGAACGGTTTAAACATAGACAGTAAGAAGAGTCAGTTTACTTGTACTTAAGTCAGCATTGTGCCTTTTCTATTTAATTCCGATGGAATTTCAGTGTTTCATCGTCAATAAGAAGGTCAGAGGGATACAGTGAAACTGAAGTGAAGCACCGGAATCTATAACTTGTGTCACAGGAATGGTTCAAATCACAGCCAGAAAGAAAAGTCAGTTTTCTTGTACTTAAGTGGGCATTGTGCCTTTTGTATTTAATTCCGATGCAATTTCTGTGTTTCATCGTCAATAAGAAGGTCAGAGGGATACAGTAAACCTGAAGTGAAGCAACGGATTCTATATTTAGTGTCACATGAATGGTTCAAAGCATAGACAGTAGGAAGAGTCAGTTTTCTTGTATTTAAATCAGCATTGTGCCTTTTGTATTTAATTTCGATGCAATTTCTGTGTTTCATCGTCAATACGAAGGTCAGAGGGATACAGTGAACCTGAAGTGAAGCATCGGAATCTATAACTAGTGTCACAGGATTGGTTCAAAACATAGACAGTAAGAAGAGTCAGTTTTCTTGTACTTAAGTCGGCATTGTGCCTTTTGTATTTAATTCCGATGCAATTTCTGTGTTCCTTCGTCAATAAGAAGGTCAGAGGGATACAGTAAACCTGAAGTGAAGCATCGGAGTCTATAACTAGTGTCACATGAATGGTTCAAAACATAGACAGTAAGAAGAGTCAGTTATCTTATACTTAAGTCGGCATTGTGCCTTTTGTATTTAATTCCGAAGCAATTTCTGTGTTTCATCGTCAATAAGAAGGTCAGAGGGATACAGTAAACCTGAAGTAAAGCATCGGAATCTGTAATGAGTTTCACATGAATGGATCAAAACATAGACAGTAAGAAGAGTCAGTTTACTTGTACTTAAGTCAGCATTGTGCCTTTTGAATTTAATTCCGATCCAATTTCTGTGTTTCATCGTCAATAAGAAGGTCAGAGGGATACAGTAAACCTGAAGTGAAGCAACGGAATCTATAATTAGTGTCACATGAATGGTTCAAAGCATACACAGTAAGAAGAGTCAGTTTTCTTGTATTTAAATCAGCATTGTGCCTTTTGTATTTAATTTCGATGCAATTTCTGTGTTTCATCGTCAATAACAAGGTCAGAGGGATACAGTAAACCTGAAGTGAAGCATCGGAATCTGTAACTAGTGTCACAGGAATGGTTCAAAACATAGACAGTAAGAAGAGTCAGTGTTCTTGTACTTAAGTCGGGATTGTGCCTTTTGTATTTAATTCCGATGCAAATTCTGTATTTCATCGTCAATAAGAAGGTCAGAGGTATACAGTAAAGCTGAAGTGAAGTATCGGAACCTATAACTAGTGTCACAGGAATGGTTCAAAACATAGACAGTAAGAAGAGTAAGTTTTATTGTACTTAAGTCGGCATTGTGCCTTTTGTATTTAATGCCGATGGAATTTCTGTGTTTCATCGTCAATAAGAATGTCAGAGGGATACAGTGAACCTGAAGTGAAGCATCGGAGTCTATAACTAGTGTCACAGGATTGGTTCCAAACATAGACAGTAAGAAGAGTCAGTTTTCTTGTACTTAAGCCGGCATTGTGCCTTTTGTATTTAATTCCGATGCAATTTCTGTGTTTCATCGTCAATACGAAGGTCAGAGCGATACAATAAACATGAAGTGAAGCGTCGGAATGTATTACTGGTGTCATTGGAATGGTTCAAAACGTAGACAGTAAGAGGAGTCAGTTTTCTTGTACTTAAGTCGGCATTGTGCCTATTGTATATAATTTCGATGCAATTTCTGTGTTCCTTCGTCAATGAGAATGTCAGAGGGATACAGTAAACCTGAAGTGAAGCATAGGAATCAATAACTAGTGTCACATGAATGGTTCAAATCATAGACAGTAAGAGAGTCAGTTTTCTTGTACTTAAGTCAGCATTGTGCCTTTTGTATTGCATTCCGATGCAATTTCTGTGTTTCATCGTCAATAAGAAGGTCAGAGGTATACAGTAAACCTGAGGGGAAGCATCGGAATCTATAACTATTGTCACAGGTATGGTTCAAAGCATAGGCAGTAAGAAGAGCCAGTTTTCTTGTACTTAAGTCGGCATTGTGCCTTTTAGTATTTAATTCCGTTGCAATTTCTGTGTTTCATAGTCAGTAAGAAGGTCAGAGGGATACAGTAAACCTGAAGTGAAGCATCGGAATCTAAAACCGGTCTCACAGGAACGTTTCAAACATAGACAGTAAGAAGAGCCAGTCTTCTTCTACTTGAGTCTGCATTGTGCCTTTGTATTTAATTCCGATGCAATTTCTGTGTATCATCGTCAATAAGAAGTTCAGAGGGATACAGTAAACCGGAAGTGAAGCATCGGAATCTATAACTAGTTTCACATGAATGGTTCAAATCATAGGCAGTAAGAGGAGTCAGTTTACTTGTACTTAAGTCGGCATTGTGCCTTTTGTATTTAATTCCGATGCAATATCTGTGTTTCATCGTCAATAAGAATGTCAGAGGGATACAGTAAACCTGAAGTGAAACATCGAAATCTATAACTAGTGTCACAGAAATGGTTCAAAAAATAGATAGTAATAAGAATCAGTTTTCATTTACTTAATCGGCATTGTGCTTTTTCTATTTAATTCCGATGCAATTTCTGTGTTTCATCGTCAATAAGAAGGTCAGAGGGATACAGTAAACCTGAAGCATCGGAATCAATAACTAGTATCACATGAATGGTTCAAAACATAGACAGTAAGAAGAGTCACTTTTCTTGTACTTAAGCCGGCATAGTACCTTTTGTTTTTAATTCCGATGCAATTTCTGTGTTTCATCGTCAATAAGAAGGTCAGAGGGATACAGTGAACCTGAAGTGAAGCATCGGAATTTATAACTAGTGTCACAGGAATGGTTCAGAACATAGACAGTAAGAAGAGTCAGTTTTCTTGTACTTAAGTCGGCATTGGGCTTTTTGTATTTAATTCCGATGCAATATCTGTGTTTCATCTCCAATAAGAAGGTCAGAGGGATACAGTAAACCAGAAGTGAAGCATCGGAATCTATAACTAGTGTTACAGAAGTGGTTCAAAACATAGACAGTCAGAAGAATCAGTTTTAATGTACTTAATCGGCATTGTGCATTTTCTATTTAATTCCGATGCGATTTCTGTGTTTCATCGTCAATAAGAAGGTCAGAGGGATACAGTAAACCTGAAGTGAAGCAACGGAATCTATAATTAGTGTCACATGAATGGTTCAAAGCATACACAGTAAGAAGAGTCAGTTTTCTTGTATTTAAATCAGCATTGTGCCTTTTGTATTTAATTTCGATGCAATTTCTGTGTTTCATCGTCAATAAGAAGGTCAGAGGGATACAGTAAACCTGAAGTGAAGCATCGGAATCAATAACTAGTGTCACTGGAATGGTTCAAAACATAGACAGTAAGAAGTGTCAGATATCTTGTACATAAGTCGGCATTGTGCCTTTTGTATTTAATTCCGATGCAATTTCTGTGTTTCATCGTCAATAAGAAGGTCAGAGGGATACAGTAAACCTGAAGTGAAGCATCGGAATCTATAAGTAGTGTCACAGGAATGGTTCAAAACATAGACAGTAAGAAAAGTCAGTTTTCTTGTACTTAAATCGGCATTGTGCCTTTTGTATTTAATTCCGATGCAATTTCTGTGAATCATCGTCAATAAGACGGTCAGAGGAATACAGTAAACCTGAAGTGAAGCATCTTAATCAATAACTATTGTCACAGGGACGGTTTAAACACAGACAGTAAGAAGAGTCAGTTTACTTGTACTTAAGTCAGCATTGTGCCTTTTCTATTTCATTCCGATGGACTTTCAGTGTTTCATCGTCAATAAGAAGGTCAGAGGGATACAGTGAAACTGAAGTGAAGCACCGGAATCTATAACTTGTGTCACAGGAATGGTTCAAATCACAGCCAGAAAGAAGAGTCAGTTTTCTTGTACTTAAGTGGGCATTGTGCCTTTTGTATTTAATTCCGATGCAATTTCTGTGCTTCATCGTCAATAAGAAGGTCAGAGGGATACAGTAAACCTGAAGTGAAGCAACGGAATCTATAATTAGTGTCACATGAATGGTTCAAAGCATAGACAGTAGGAAGAGTCAGTTTTCTTGTATTTAAATCAGCATTGTGCCTTTTGTATTTAATTTCGATGCAATTTCTGTGTTTCATCGTCAATACGAAGGTCAGAGGGATACAGTGAACCTGAAGTGAAGCATCGGAATCTATAACTAGTGTCACTGGAATGGTTCAAAACATAGACAGTAAGAAGTGTCAGTTATCTTGTACATAAGTCGGCATTGTGCCTTTTGTATTTAATTCCGATGCAATTTCTGTGTTTCATCGTCAATAAGAAGGTCAGAGCGATACAGTAAACCTGAAGTGAAGCATCGGAATCTATAAGTAGTGTCACAGGAATGGTTCAAAACATAGACAGTAAGAAAAGTCAGTTTTCTTGTACTTAAATCGGCATTGTGCCTTTTGTATTTAATTCCGATGCAATTTCTGTGAATCATCGTCAATAAGAAGGTCAGAGGAATACAGTAAACCTGAAGTGAAGCATCTTAATCAATAACTATTGTCACAGGGACGGTTTAAACATAGACAGTAAGAAGAGTCAGTTTACTTGTACTTAAGTCAGCATTGTGCCTTTTCTATTTAATTCCGATGGACTTTCAGTGTTTCATAGTCAATAAGAAGGTCAGAGGGATACTGTGAAACTGAAGTGAAGCACCGGAATCTATAACTTGTGTCACAGGAATGGTTCAAATCACAGCCAGAAAGGAGAGTCAGTTTTCTTGTACTTAAGTGGGCATTGTGCCTTTTGTATTTAATTCCGATGCAATTTCTGTGCTTCATCGTCAATAAGAAGGTCAGAGGGATACAGTAAACCTGAAGTGAAGCAACGGAATCTATAATTAGTGTCACATGAATGGTTCAAAGCATAGACAGTCGGAAGAGTCAGTTTTCTTGTATTTAAATCAGCATTGTGCCTTTTGTATTTAATTTCGATGCAATTTCTGTGTTTCATCGTCAATACGAAGGTCAGAGGGATACAGTGAACCTGAAGTGAAGCATCGGAATCTATAACTAGTGTCACAGGATTGGTTCAAAACATAGACAGTAAGAAGAGTCAGTTTTCTTGTACTTAAGTCGGCATTGTGCCTTTTGTATTTAATTCCGATGCAATTTCTGTGTTCCTTCGTCAATAAGAACGTCAGAGGGATACAGTAAACCTGAAGAGAAGCATCGGAGTCTATAACTAGTGTCACATGAATGGTTCAAAACATAGACAGTAAGAAGAGTCAGTTATCTTGTACTTAAGTCGGCATTGTGCCTTTTGTATTTAATTCCGAAGCAATTTCTGTGTTTCATCGTCAATAAGAACGTCAGAGGGATACAGTAAACCTGAAGTAAAGCATCGGAATCTGTAATGAGTTTCACATGAATGGATCAAAGCATAGACAGTAAGAAGAGTCAGTTTTCTTGTACATAATTCGGCATTGTGCCTTTTGTGTTTAATTAAGATGCAATTTCTGTGTTTCATCGCCAATAAGAAAGTCAGAGGGATACAGTAAACCTGAAGTGAAGCATCGGAATCTATAACTAGTGTCACAGGAATGTTTCAAACCATAGACAGAAAGAGAAGTCAGTTTTCTTGTACTTAAGTCGGCATTGTGCCTTTTGTATTTAATTCCGATGCAATTTCTGTGATTCATCGTCACTAAGAAGGTCAGAGGCATACAGTAAACCTGAAGTGAAGCATCGGAATCTATAACTAGTGTCGCAGGAACGGTTTAAACATAGACAGTAAGAAGAGTCAGTTTACTTGTACTTAAGTCAGCATTGTGCATTTTCTATTTAATTCCGATGGAATTTAAGTGTTTCATCGTCAATAAGGAGGTCAGAGGGATACAGTGAAACTGAAGTGAAGCATCGGAATCTATAACTAGTGTCACAGGAATGGTTCAAATCATAGCCAGTAAGAGGAGTCAGTTTTCTTGTACTTAAGTCGGCATTGTGCCTTTTGTATTTAATTCCGATGCAATTTTTTGTGTTTCATCGTCAATAAGAAGGTCAGAGGAAGACAGTAAACCTGAAGTGAAGCATCGGAATCTATAACTAGTGCCACAGGAATGGTTCAAATCATAGACAGTAAGAAGAGTCAGTTTTCTTGTACTTAAGTCGGCATTGTGCCTTTTGAATTTAATTCCGATGCAATTTCTGTGTTTCATCGTCAATAAGAAGGTCAGAGGGATACAGTAAACCTGAAGTGAAGCAACGGAATCTATAATTAGTGGCACATGAATGGTTCGAAGCATACACAGTAAGAAGAGTCAGTTTTCTTGTATTTAAATCAGCATTGTGCCTTTTGTATTTAATTTCGATGCAATTTCTGTGTTTCATCGTCAATAAGAAGGTCAGAGGGATACAGTAAACCTGTAGTGAAGCGTCGGAATCTGTAACTACTGTCACAGGAATGGTTCAAAACATAGACAGTAAGAAGAGTCAGTTTTCTTGTACTTAAGTCGGGATTGTGCCTTTTGTATTTAATTCCGATGCAAATTCTGTGTTTCATCGTCAATAAGAAGGTCAGAGGTATACAGTAAACCTGAAGTGAAGCATCGGAATCTATAACTAGTGTCACAGGATTGGTTCAAAACATAGACAGTAAGAAGAGTCAGTTTTCTTGTACTTAAGTCGGCATTGTGCCTTTTGTATTTAATTCCGATGCAATTTCTGTGTTTCATCGTCAATACGAAGGTCTGAGCGATACAGTAAACATGAAGTGAAGCGTCGGAATGTATAACTGGTGTCATTGGAATGGTTCAAAACGTAGACAGTAAGAGGAGTCAGTTTTCTTGTACTTAAGTCGGCATTGTGCCTTTTGTATTTAATTTCGATGCAATTTCTGTGTTCCTTCGCCAATAAGAATGTCAGAGGGATACAGTAAACCTGAAGTGAAGCATAGGAATCAATAACTAGTGTCACATGAATGGTTCAAATCATAGAGAGTAAGAAGAGTCAGTTTTCTTGTACTTAAGTCAGCATTGTGCCCTTTGTATTGCATTCCGATGCAATTTCTGTGTTTCATCGTCAATATGAAGGTCAGAGGTATACAGTAAACCTGAGGTGAAGCATCGGAATCTATAACTATTGTCACAGGTATGGTTCAAAGCATAGGCAGTAAGAAGTGCCAGTTTTCTTGTACTTAAGTCGGCATTGTGCCTTTTAGTATTTAATTCCGTTGGAATTTCTGTGTTTCATAGTCAGTAAGAAGGTCAGAGGGATACAGTAAACCTCAAGTGAAGCATCGGAATCTAAAACCAGTCTCACAGGAACGTTTCAAAACATAGACAGTAAGAAGAGCCAGTCTTCTTCTACTTGAGTCTGCATTGTGCCTTTTGTATTTAATTCCGATGCAATTTCTGTGTATCATCGTCAATAAGAAGTTCAGAGGGATACAGTAAACCTGAAGTGAAGCATCGGAATCTATAACTAGTTTCACATGAATGGTTCAAATCATAGGCAGTAAGAGGAGTCAGTTTACTTGTACTTAAGTCGGCATTGTGCCTTTTGTATTTAATTCCGATGCAATATCTGTGTTTCATCGTCAATAAGAATGTCAGAGGGATACAGTAAACCTGAAGTGAAACATCGAAATCTATAACTAGTGTCACAGAAATGGTTCAAAACATAGATAGTAATAAGAATCAGTTTTCATTTACTTAATCGGCATTGTGCTTTTTCTATTTAATTCCGATGCAATTTCTGTGTTTCATCGTCAATAAGAAGGTCAGAGGGATACAGTAAACCTGAAGCATCGGAATCAATAACTAGTATCACATGAATGGTTCAAAACATAGACAGTAAGAAGAGTCACTTTTCTTGTACTTAAGTCGGCATAGTGCCTTTTGTTTTTAATTCCGATGCAATTTCTGTGTTTCATCGTCAATAAGAAGGTCAGAGGGATACAGTGAACCTGAAGTGAAGCACCGGAATTTATAACTAGTGTCACAGGAATGGTTCAAAGCATAGACAGTAAGAAGAGTCAGTTTTTCTTGTACTTAAGTCGGCATTGTGCTTTTTGTATTTAATTCCGATGCAATATCTGTGTTTCATCTCCAATAAGAAGGTCAGAGGGATACAGTAAACCAGAAGTGAAGCATCGGAATCTATAACTAGTGTTACAGAAGTGGTTCAAAACATAGACAGTCAGAAGAATGAGTTTTAATGTACTTAATCGGCATTGTGTATTTTCTATTTAATTCCGATGCGATTTCTGTATTTCATCGTCAATAAGAAGGTCAGAGGGATACAGTAAACCTGAAGTGAAGCAACGGAGTCTATAATTAGTGTCACATGTATGGTTCAAAGCATACACAGTAAGAAGAGTCAGTTTTCTTGTATTTAAATCAGCATTGTGCCTTTTGTATTTAATTTCGATGCAATTTCTGTGTTTCATCCTCAATAAGAAGTTCAGAGGGATACAGTAAACCTGAAGTGAAGCATCGGAATCTGTAACTAGTGTCACAGGAATGGTTCAAATCATAGACAGTAAGAAGAGTCAGTTTTCTTGTACATAAGTCGGGATTGTGCCTTTTGTATTTAATTCCGATGCAAATTCTGTGAATCATCGTCAATAAGATGGTCAGAGGAATACAGTATACCTGAAGTGAAGCATCTTAATCAATAACTAGTGTCACAGGAACGGTTTAGACATAGACAGTAAGAAGAGTCAGTTTACTTGTACTTAAGTCAGCATTGTGCCTTTTCTATTTAATTCCGATGGAATTTCCGTGTTTCATCGTCAATAAGAAGGTCAGAGGAATACAGTGAAACTGAAGTGAAGCATCGGAATCTATAACTTGTGTCACAGGAATGGTTCAAATCATAGCCTGTAACAAGAGTCAGTTTTCTTGTACTTAAGACGGCATTGTGCCTTTTGTATTTAATTCCGATGGAATTTCAGTGTTTCATCGCCAATAAGAAGGTCCGAGGGATACAGTAAACC